>NC_051154.1:450867685-450895684 GCF_013339745.2 Dermacentor silvarum | reverse complement strand
ACTGGCTCAGCTTTGAGTTCGGTGTCACATTATGTGAACAAGCGGGATGCCAAGACGCAAAACGCCTCCATTAAAACTGCCGGTTGCCTGACCAATGGAATCTCGAAGAACCCCCGTTCGAACAAGTAGGAATGTACCATTTCCTACTTGGTCCATTTCCGACTCGTCATCAGAGAAACGATGGATTGTAGTAGCGACTGATTACCTAACCCGATATGCGGAGACAGCCCTCTAATGAGTGCCACAGCCATGGAAGTGGCTGAATTATTTGTCACCAACGTAGTACTACTACACATGGTGGCCCTATAGTTTATTATCACAGACCGAGGAACTCCATTCACAGCTGATTTGACGCAGTCCATTACGCAACTAACCCACACCAGCCACGGAAAACACTGCCTATCACGTCAAACAAATACGTGACCGAGGCGATTGAATGGGTCGCTGACCGATTGTTGTCAATTACGTAGACTTGGAGCGCCGTACAGGGGACAAGCTACTCCATACACACATTCGCTTACAATACCGCATTGCAGAGGCCACTCCAAGTGGTCGCCATACCAGCTTGTTTTCGGCCGACACAGTTACCACACCCGTAGATAGACCGCCCGATTTAAAGGGTTCAGTCCAGCATATCGATCCAGAGAGATACTGCAACGTGAAACTTTCTTGACGCCGCTCAGTTTATTTCGCGAGTAGTGACCGGCTCGTCGCACTACCTCCAGGTGGCTTAAGCTTTCCTCGGAAAGATCTGCAACTACGGCGGTGCCTGGGGATGTTCGACTGCCCGGACGCAAAGTGTGAACGCGGCCACTAGCTGGACTAAAGCACGATTCCCCGTCTGAGGCGCAACGAGAGCTCGACTCGACGGCGTTTGTTCGCCCTCCCGTTCGTCTACCGGGATCGTGCAGTCGTCGCAGCAACAGAAAAGAAACACCTGCAAGCGTCGCAGTGCCGTCGTTGAAGCGGCTGCACTCCGCTACCAAAATGCCAAGTGACGCCCCGGCAACCGCAGCGGCATCGGAGGGAAACGCAAGCTTCAGAGACCAGGAACGCGCTTAGCCAAGTGCCGAAGTTTCTCGCGCGTCCCCGTCGGTCACTGACTTTGTGGGTTCTCCTAGGAAAAGTGACGGGCCAAGAGCGTGCAACTCGCAAGGCGGCGTCAATCACCGCGGACGCTTCCCCGGAGCACTTGTACCAGAAGTCGTTAGGAAACTGCACAAGCGCAAGGACCGATCACCGACATCGGTAAATGAGGCCAAAACGCAGAAGGTTTCGACAAGAGCTGGTTTTTCTCGTGAAGTAGCGAAGGATAGCACACGTGACGAGAACACGGGCACCCAAGCCAACACGAACCTTGATAATATCGGACCATCAAAGACCGTCCCGCCACAGTGATTGACGACAGGAGTGGAGCCATTTTCTGCACCTGATTGCCGCGCACTACCGTCGGCTGTGATAGGAGGAGGTCGTCCAAAGGCTCCTCGATACTCGGCTCAGCAGGTGAGCGCTCCAAGCGGTTTGCATTACCCTGACGGAGGTGCTTGGGAGGTCGTACGTTTGGCGAGCAGGAGAGATTGGTGAAAGGCTACTTTTCGATGATGGTCGCTTCAGCGACGTCGGCGGCCGTTCATCACGGCATTGCGAGACCATGCACTTGAAGCCAGCAAGGAAGGGCCATCGGTCATGGAACAAACGCAGAAGGTTTCGATAAGAGCTGGTTTTCTCTGAAGTAGCGAAGGATAGCACACGTGACGAGAACACTGGCATCCAAGCCAGCACGGGCCTTCACAATATCGGACCTGGAATTGTTGTGGAGATTGCGAATAGCAGCTATCGTGACGCACCATTCATGTTGCTAAAGCCGTTCATCAGCCCGCCGGCGTGCGATTTTGCCTGTGCAGATGGGGCATCGGAAACGTGTCGCGCGCCGAGGTCGGGGGAAAGCCCCCGAGCATCGCGCTCGCCCGCTCATGGTCCCCTTTGGGATCGAGGCACGGCGCGAAGCGTGTCGCGCGCAGAGTTCGGGGGAAAGCCCCCGAGCATCGCGCTCGCCCGCTCATGGTCCCCTTTGGGATCGAGGCACGGCGCGAAGCGTGTCGCGCGCAGAGTTCGGGGGCAAGCCCCTGTGTTTTGCGGTTCTCGTCGACTCACAATCCCCATTGGGATAGAGCGAAACGGCACGAAGAGGCACCACATCTTCTTTCCACCAACGTGGTAGCTGACGCGCTATCTTGTGCCCTATTGTCCCCCAAGAGCTTTTCTCCAGGTGCGACAGCCGCTGCCGGTGCCTTTGCGCCAGCTAGCATCATGGGTGAAACGACGGAGAGAGAGGCGAGTCCGCAAGCGGGCAAACCTGTTCCTCCGCGCTCCAGGCAAGCAGCACGCCGCAAAGCGTGCGAGCTTCTCGAAAGCGAACCCATGACGCCGATAGCTGCAGTCCTGAGTGGGGACGAGACTAGCCTCCCCTTTCCGAGACTGTAATCGCTTTTAGCAGGCAAGAGCTACTGAAGGCCCAGCAAATTGATCTGTTTTGTCGTGGAGTGACCGACGGTCTCAGGGAGACGGAGAGCCGAGCCGCTGCTGGTATAGTGCGGCAGGCGCAGGGGGCCCGGAACCAGCGCGTGTCGCTGGGTCCCCGCTGATTTATATTTGCTGGATCACGACGGAGTCCTGCTTAAATACATATCCACCGATGATGACACTGTGAACCCGTTTAAGGTGATTATGCCCAAAAGTCTGAGAAGCGCACTGTTCCGATGTTCTCATGACGGACCTTGGCCAGTCATATGAGTGACACTAAAGTTATTGCGAAACTAAGCCAAACTGTGACCTTGCCTGGCATAAAGCGTGAGGTTTTTCGCTATTGCCGTTCCTGCCACGTCTTTCGAATGGTGAAATCAAGGGGTGGCAAGCCGCCCGGGCTGATGAAACCAATCGACAGTGAGCGTCCGTGTCAAGTGGCCACCTGCGACTCTCATGGGGCTTTTCCCCAGGAGTAAGCAGGGGGTTCAGACACCTGACGGTCGTCGTTGATCTTTTTTCTAAATGGGTGGAACTGTTTCCACTTCGTAAAGTGACAGCGCGAGCGGGTGCTGCAAAGGCTACAGTAAGTGTTTTGTCGGTTTGGCTTCCCGAAAAGAGTGATTAGGGACAATGCGTCCCATTTCACCGCTCGGGCTTTAGGTGATGTGTTGAATGCTCTATCGCTAGAAGGAAAAGGGGTAATATTTTAGGTGATATGAACATCAACCTCATTGATAGCACAAACGGAAACGTTTCTGAATATATTACTTGTTTCAGTGGCATGCTATGAACGCCTCATATCTACGCCCACTCGTGTTGCCTTCATGGTAATGATATTCTAATTGATCACGTCTTGTTTAACCACATTAGTCCCCTGAAGCCGGTGTTGTCGAGGTGTCTGTAACAGATCACTGTATATTTAAAAGGAGCCGGCATTTAAGAATCACTTAACTTTCAATGCCCCGTCGTGTTGCTACATAATCAAGACCTTGGTCCAACGGCCCATTCCCTAACGCGTTTTACTGGCTGCAGCACGACCGCAGCCCAGTACACAATTTTTATTCTATGGTATGCGCCCGTGTTTTTTGGCATCCGATTTGGTGTGCCAGGCAACATTATTGTGCCAGGTGTTTTGTGCTGTTCCCAAGACCAATGCTGCCTCAACGAACTTTACGTGACAGCGTAATAACTTGGCTAATTCGCCTGGCTACCTGCGTCGATCAGCTGTGTGGATTCCTTGCTAGCTGATTGCTTTAAGGCGTCGACGGCAACGCTTCGGCTACACTTAGCAGCAATGGTTGGGGGAACTCGGACAGGTGCCTAAGCGTCGTTCTTGGCCTTACAGGTTCGTGACCGTATTCTTACCTAGAATGTAGTTGGTCTTGCCGTAACCGCTGCTACTAGTGACAAAGTGTGCACTGTTTATACCAAGCTGTAACAATGCCTACGACGGCAGAACTTGCTGAAAGAGTCGCGGAGATCAATGCGCGGTCACAGAATTGATATTATGAACTCGCAAGCAAGCTTGCAGATAGATTTCAAGCGAAATTGGAAGCATCCGGCCATAATCTTACAGCGCTGAAATCCGAAGTTGAGAGCTTAGTCTCGGGCATGAACGCGCCGAACACTCGTGGAAGAGCTCAGGACTGAAAATGCTACTCTTGTCACGAATAAGAAAGCCCTAACAAAGCAAAATGAAGGTGCTAACAAAGCGTGCAGTTAAGTTAGACCAATACTTACGATTCAACAATGTTGAACCTAAGGGAATTCCGTGCACACTAGAAGAGATCTGTAACGCCATGGTGAAAGCGAGAGCTACAAGGGTAGGGTTGCGTTGTCAACGACTCGGACATCGACATTATTCATCGTGTTCCAACCAAGGCTGGTGACCATAAAAATATCATTGCCCGATTGTGCTCGCGCGGAAAGAAACAAAGAGTTCCACAGTAAAACGCGTACGTCGCGGCTTAACACAACGGATCTGGGATTTACTGGACCTCGAAACAATGTAGTCTGCCAATGACCATTTGACCCCTGAAAACAAGAGGCCTTTCGCCAGGGCACTGTCACTCAAAAAGCAGAAGAAATGTCAACACCTGTGGACTACCAATTGTCAGATAAAGGTGAGGCAAACCAGTGAAAGCCAGGCTTTCCGTATATCGACGGAAGCCGATCTCGGGATTTTCCGATAGCGTGGCTTTTCCTCGCGGCACCCGAGAAAAAATCATAACATGGCTTCATATTTTCGTCGAAAAATTATAAAACCTTTTTTCGAGATCCCTCTATGTCAGCAATCCATATTGAAATGCTCGAAGCCTTAAAAAGCATTATGAGGTAGACTCATTATTGTTTTTGCTCGGTCATCATTTTTCCTTCATTTGCCTGTCCGAAACGTGGCTATCATGGGATGATAAAAGCTTGTTTTGTTGCCCATCGTATGTATCGGAACACTGCCAAAGGTTACCTTTCAAGCATGCGAAGGTGTAGCCATCTACATCTCGTCATTCCTTGAATATTAACTCATGAATGATCTAGCTATTTATCTAGTAACATAAATAGTAACTGCGAAACCATTTGGGTAGAAGTGTTGAATTCTTTTTCTCAACCTAAAACGTTATTCTTGGCTGAATTTAATATTGGCCATCATCGTTAGCATCAGACTTTTGTGCTGAACTTATTAACACTCTCCTTAATACCATTACGCTCCATAATAAGAATGTTATAGTTGTCGGTGATATCAACATAAACATTCTTGACGCCTCTGATCCAAATTCTAGTCACTGTACGAACTGTTTTCAGGGATATGTATATGAGTAGCTGATAACACTAACAACTGGATACATTCCCGGATCTTCTAACACCCTTATCGACCACGTTTTTTTTTTCAATTATATTACACCTGAAGACTTTGTTGTTCTTGGAATAAATATTATTATCCAGCTCTGTAACTAGAATTATGTTATCTGCCGCAGGCTATTTTTTAAAATTCTGGATGATCTAAAAACGAACACCCTGTATGTAGATGCTGTACCTGGTATGTCCAAAAAGCACAGAAGGTAAACTGCACAGCGGAAGCCATGGTGTCTGTCCAAGAAGAATCTACAGCAACAGGTATGGTTTTAACTAATGTGAAATACCGACCTATTTACTTCGAAACTGGGAAGCATGGTATTTTCTTGTAGCAAGCCTTTAAGCATTCACTAATGAATGAGAGGAAACATATAGACTGAGTCTGCAGTTCTCCAAAGGGCACCATAGCCAGTATAACGTTAAACTATTCCAATCTGTTTTTATTCCAAGTCGGCAATTATGCCGTACGACATGCTCTTCCACAACGTTATCAAGGAGTGACTGTCGACGTCGTCGTCGTTGGTGCCGTGGGCTCATGGGACCCGAGGAATGACTCCATCAAGTGTAAGCTCTGTTATTGTGGCGAGCCGTATGCATGGTGCTCTTCGACATGCAAATAGGCTGATGGTGTTGATGATGATAGGTCAAAATGGCTCCAGGTCTGTCCATATGGGTGTGGTGGCCGCAGACATGGTGCCGTTTGACCTAGCCACCCATATGGGCGAAGCTGGAGCCGTTTTGACCTATCACGGAGGGCTAATGGTCGATTTGGAATAAAAACAGATTGAAAGCCGTCGCAAAGCAAACTAGGAGCTCATTTGCATTGCTACAGTACTGATGACAAATATCACTGCTGGACAGTTTGACGACAGCCACATACAGTGTCAAAATGTGAGTGTAGAAGACGAAGTCTTTAGGGCAAAACATGCCTTTAAGCACAGCTAGGTCGAAATTGAGGAAGCAACACAACTAAGTTGCTTTCCCACCGATCTATTTCTCTGGGTGATTTTGGCTTGCCGTTCAATACTGCACACTGAATATTTGCAAGCACGATGGCAGAAGTTAACGCAGCGGACAACACGTCCAAAGCAGTATCAATATTTTTGTCACTCCAGTGCAGACCCAATGCAATACGCTAGCCGCACTCTTTCGAGGGCTGAAACTAACTACTAAGCAACTGAAAAAGAATGTCTATCTATATGGGCCATCGGAAAACTCCGACCATACTTGTACGGAGACCGTTCCGAGCAATCAGGGACCATCACTCGTGCTGGCTTGCAAACCTGAAGGATCCTTCTGGGCGACTTGCTAAATGGAGTCTGAGGCTGCAGGAATAGGACATAACGGTCGTGTACAGATCTGGTCGCATGCAAAGTGATGCTGATTGCTTGTCACGTGCTCCGGTCGAATCTGCTCCTGTGGAAGGTGACCACATCTGAGATGGCCAAACGTCAACAGTCTAAAGCCGAGATGCTTCGACTCATCAGGCACCTGGAAGGACACCCCGCCCATGTTCCCCGAGTTTCCAAACGGGCATTATCATCGTATGTGTGGAGAAATAACGTCCTCTACAAAAGAAATTTTGAGCACAGCACAGAGAAATTCCTACTTGTCGTTCCTTCATCCTTGGGATCCGAAATCTTGGAAGCCTGTCACGATGACCGATCCGCAGGACACCTCCGAGTGAGTAGAACATTCGCTCGATTTCATGCCAAGTACTACTGGCTAAAGCTATTGAGTTCGGTGCAACATTATGTGAGAACATGCGGGATTGCCAAAGACGCAAAACGCCTCCATTAAAACCTGCAGGTTTCCTTGAACCAATGGAACCTCGAGAAGCCCTCTTCGAACAAGTAGAAATGGACCATTCCCTACTTGGTCCATTTACGACATCGTCATCAGAGAAACGATGGATTGTAGTAGCGACTGATTACCTAACCCGATTATGCGGAGACAGCCTCTCAGTGCCACAGCCATGGAAGTGGCTGAATTATTTGTCACCAACGTAGTACTACAACATGGTGGCCCTGCAGTTATTATCACAGACCGAGGAACTCCATTCACAGCTGATTTGACGCAGTCCATTATGCAACTAACTCACACCAGCCACAGGAAAACAACTGCCTATCACCGTCAAACAAATAGGTTGACCGAGCGATTGAATGGGACGCTGACCGATATGTTGTCAATTTACGTAGACTTGGAGCACCGTACATGGGACAAGATACTACCATACACAACATTCGCTTACAATACCGCATTGCAAGAGGCCACTCAAGTGTCGCCATACCAGCTTGTTTTCGGCCGAACAGTTACCACACCCTTAGATACACCGCCCGATTTAAAGTGTTCAGCGTCATGCATCCATCCAGAGAGGTACTGCAACCGTGAAACTTCTTGTCGCCGCTCAGTTTATTCGCCACGTAGTGACCGGCCTCGTCGCACTACCTCCGGGTGGCTTAAGCTTTCCTCGGGAAAGATCTGCAACTACAGCGGTGCCTGGGGATGTTCGACTGCCCGGACGCAAAGTGTGAACGCGGCCACTAGCTGGACTAAAGCACGATTCCCACGTCTGAGGCGCAACGAGAGCTCGGCTCGTCGGCGTTTGTTCGCCCTCCCGTTCGTCTACCGGGATCGTGCAGTCGTCGCAGCAACAGAAAAGAAAAACCTGCAAGCGTCGTAGCGCCGTCGTTGAAGCGGCTGCACTCCGCTACCAAAATGCGAAGTGACGCCCCGGCAACCGCAGCGGCATCGGAGGGAAACGCAAGCTTCAGAGACCAGGAACGCGCTTAGCCAAGTGCCCAAGTTTCTCGTGCGTCCCCGTCGGTCACTGACTCTGTGGGATCCTAGGAAAAGTGACGGGCCAAGAGCGTGCAACTCGCAAGGCGGCGTCAATCACCGCGGACGCTTCCCCGGAGCCACTTGTACCAGAAGTCGTTAGGAAACTGCACAAGCGCAAGGACCGATCACCGACATCGGTAAATGAGGCCAAAACGCAGAAGGTTTCGACAAGAGCTGGTTTTTCTCGTGAAGTAGCGAAGGATAGCACAAGTGACGAGAACACGGGCACCCAAGCCAGCACGAACCTTGACAATATCGGACCATCAAAGACCGTCCCGCCACAGTGATTGAGGACAGGCGTGGAGCCATTTTCTGCACCTGATTGCCGCGCACTACCGTCGGCTGTGATAGGAGGAGGTCGTCCACAGGCTCCTCGATACTCGGCTCAGCAGGTGAGCGCTCCAAGCGGTTTGCATTACCCTGACGGAGGTGGTTGGGAGGTCGTACGTTTGGCGAGCAGGAGAGATTGGTTGAAAGGCTACTTTTCGATGATGGTCGCTTCAGCGACGTCGGCGGCCGTTCATCACTGCAATGCGAGACCATGCACTTGAAGCCAACAAGGAAGGGCCATCGGTCATGGAACAAACGCAGAAGGTTTCGATAAGAGCTGGTTTTTCTCTTGAAGTAGCGAAGGATAGCACACGTGACGAGAACACGGGCATCCAAGCCAGCACGGGCCTTCACAATATCGGACCTGGGATTGTTGTGGAGATTGCGAATAGCAGCTATCGTGACGCACCATTCATGTTGCTAAAGCCGTTCATCAGCTCGCCGGCGTGCGATTTTGCCTGTGCAGATGGGGCATCGGAAACCTGTCGCGCGCCGAGGTCGGCGGCAAGCTCCCGAGGATCGCGCTCGCCCGCTCATGGTCCCCTTTGGGATCGAGGCACGGCGCGAAGCGTGTCGCGCGCAGAGTTCGGGGGCAAGCCCCTGTGTTTTGCGCTTCTCTTCGACTCACAATCCCCATTGGGATAGAGCGAAACGGCACGAAGAGGCACCACATCCTCTGTCCACCAACGTGGTAGCTGACGCGCTATCTTGTGCCCCATTGTCCACCCAGAGCTTTTCTCCAGGTGCGACAGCCTCTGCCGGTGCCTTTGCGCCAGCTAGCATCGGGTATGAAACGAACGGAGAGAGAGGCGAGTCCGCAAGCGGGCAAACCTGTTCCTCCGCGCTCCAGGCAAGCAGCACGCCGCAAAGCGTGCGAGCTTCTCGAAAGCGAACCCATGACGCCGATAGCTGCAGTCCTGAGTGGGGACGAGACTAGCCTCCCCTTTCGGAGACTGTAATCACTTTTAGCAGGCAAGAGGTACTGAAGGCCCAGCAAATGGATCCGTTTTGTCGTGGAGTGACCGACGGTAGCAGGGAGACGGAGAGCCGAGCCGCGGCTGGTATAGTGCTGCGGGCGCAGGGGGCCCGGAACCAGCGCGTGTCGCTGGGTCCCCCGCGGATTTGTATTTGCTGGATCACGATGGGGTCCTGCTTAAATACATATCCACCGATGATGACACTGTGGACCCGTTTAAGGTGATTATGCCCAAAAGTCTGAGAAGCGCACTGTTCCGATGTTCTCATGACGGACCTTGGCCAGTCATATGAGTGACACTAAAGTTATTGCGAAACTAAGCCAAACTGTGACCTTGCCTGGCATAAAGCGTGAGGTTTTTCGCTATTGCCGTTCCTGCCACGTCTGTCGAATGGTGAAAATCAAGGGGTGGCAAGCCGCCCGGGCTGATGAAACCAATCGACAGTGAGCGTCCGTGGCAAGTGGCCACCTGCGATCTCATGGGGCTTTTCCCCAGGAGTAAGCAGGGGTTCAGACACCTGACGGTCGTCGTTGATCTTTTTTCTAAATGGGTGGAACTGTTTCCACTTCGTAAAGTGACAGCGCGAGCGGTGCTGCAAAGGCTACAGTAAGTGTTTTGTCGGTTTGGCTTCCCGAAAAGAGTGATTAGGGACAATGCGTCCCATTTCACCGCTCGGGCTTTAGGTGATGTGTTGAATGCTCTATCGCTAGAAGGAAAAGGGGTAAATATTTTAGGTGATATGAACATCAACCTCATTGATAGCACAAACGGAAACGTTTCTGAATATATTACTTGTTTCAGTGGGCATGCTTATGAACGCCTCATATCTACGCCCACTCGTGTTGCCTTCATGGTAATGATATTCTAATTGATCACGTCTTGTTTAACCACATTAGTCCCCCTGAAGCCGGTGTTGTCGAGGTGTCTGTAACAGATCACTGTATATTTAAAAGGAGCCGGCATTTTAAGAATCACTTAACTTTCAATGCCCCGTCGTGTTGCTACATAATCAAGACCTTGGTCCAACGGCCCATTCCCTAACGCGTTTTACTGGCTGCAGCACGACCGCAGCCCAGTACACAATTTTTATTCTATGGTATGCGCCCGTGTTTTTTGGCATCCGATTTGGTGTGCCAGGCAACATTATTGTGCCAGGTGTTTTGTGCTGTTCCCAAGACCAATGCTGCCTCAACGAACTTTACGTGACAGCGTAATAACTTGGCTAATTCGCCTGGCTACCTGCGTCGATCAGCTGTGTGGATTCCTTGCTAGCTGATTGCTTTAAGGCGTCGACGGCAACGCTTCGGCTACACTTAGCAGCAATGGTTGGGGGAACTCGGACAGGTGCCTAAGCGTCGTTCTTGGCCTTACAGGTTCGTGACCGTATTCTTACCTAGAATGTAGTTGGTCTTGCCGTAACCGCTGCTACTAGTGACAAAGTGTGCACTGTTTATACCAAGCTGTAACAATGCCTACGACGGCAGAACTTGCTGAAAGAGTCGCGGAGATCAATGCGCGGTCACAGAATTGATATTATGAACTCGCAAGCAAGCTTGCAGATAGATTTCAAGCGAAATTGGAAGCATCCGGCCATAATCTTACAGCGCTGAAATCCGAAGTTGAGAGCTTAGTCTCGGGCATGAACGCGCCGAACACTCGTGGAAGAGCTCAGGACTGAAAATGCTACTCTTGTCACGAATAAGAAAGCCCTAACAAAGCAAAATGAAGGTGCTAACAAAGCGTGCAGTTAAGTTAGACCAATACTTACGATTCAACAATGTTGAACCTAAGGGAATTCCGTGCACACTAGAAGAGATCTGTAACGCCATGGTGAAAGCGAGAGCTACAAGGGTAGGGTTGCGTTGTCAACGACTCGGACATCGACATTATTCATCGTGTTCCAACCAAGGCTGGTGACCATAAAAATATCATTGCCCGATTGTGCTCGCGCGGAAAGAAACAAAGAGTTCCACAGTAAAACGCGTACGTCGCGGCTTAACACAACGGATCTGGGATTTACTGGACCTCGAAACAATGTAGTCTGCCAATGACCATTTGACCCCTGAAAACAAGAGGCCTTTCGCCAGGGCACTGTCACTCAAAAAGCAGAAGAAATGTCAACACCTGTGGACTACCAATTGTCAGATAAAGGTGAGGCAAACCAGTGAAAGCCAGGCTTTCCGTATATCGACGGAAGCCGATCTCGGGATTTTCCGATAGCGTGGCTTTTCCTCGCGGCACCCGAGAAAAAATCATAACATGGCTTCATATTTTTCGTCGAAAAATTATAAAACCTTTTTTCGAGATCCCTCTATGTCAGCAATCCATATTTAAATGCTCGAAGCCTTAAAAAGCATTATGAGGTAGACTCATTATTGTTTTTGCTCGGTCATCATTTTTCCTTCATTTGCCTGTCCGAAACGTGGCTATCATGGGATGATAAAAGCTTGTTTTGTTGCCCATCGTATGTATCGGAACACTGCCAAAGGTTACCTTTCAAGCATGCGAAGGTGTAGCCATCTACATCTCGTCATTCCTTGAATATTAACTCATGAATGATCTAGCTATTTATCTAGTAACATAAATAGTAACTGCGAAACCATTTGGGTAGAAGTGTTGAATTCTTTTTCTCAACCTAAAACGTTATTCTTGGCTGAATTTAATATTGGCCATCATCGTTAGCATCAGACTTTTGTGCTGAACTTATTAACACTCTCCTTAATACCATTACGCTCCATAATAAGAATGTTATAGTTGTCGGTGATATCAACATAAACATTCTTGACGCCTCTGATCCAAATTCTAGTCACTGTACGAACTGTTTTCAGGGATATGTATATGAGTAGCTGATAACACTAACAACTGGATACATTCCCGGATCTTCTAACACCCTTATCGACCACGTTTTTTTTTTCAATTATATTACACCTGAAGACTTTGTTGTTCTTGGAATAAATATTATTATCCAGCTCTGTAACTAGAATTATGTTATCTGCCGCAGGCTATTTTTTAAAATTCTGGATGATCTAAAAACGAACACCCTGTATGTAGATGCTGTACCTGGTATGTCCAAAAAGCACAGAAGGTAAACTGCACAGCGGAAGCCATGGTGTCTGTCCAAGAAGAATCTACAGCAACAGGTATGGTTTTAACTAATGTGAAATACCGACCTATTTACTTTCGAAACTGGGAAGCATGGTATTTTCTTGTAGCAAGCCTTTAAGCATTCACTAATGAATGAGAGGAAACATATAGACTGAGTCTGCAGTTCTCCAAAGGGCACCATAGCCAGTATAACGTTAAACTATTCCAATCTGTTTTTATTCCAAGTCGGCAATTATGCCGTACGACATGCTCTTCCACAACGTTATCAAGGAGTGACTGTCGACGTCGTCGTCGTTGGTGCCGTGGGCTCATGGGACCCGAGGAATGACTCCATCAAGTGTAAGCTCTGTTATTGTGGCGAGCCGTATGCATGGTGCTCTTCGACATGCAAATAGGCTGATGGTGTTGATGATGATAGGTCAAAATGGCTCCAGGTCTGTCCATATGGGTGTGGTGGCCGCAGACATGGTGCCGTTTGACCTAGCCACCCATATGGGCGAAGCTGGAGCCGTTTTGACCTATCACGGAGGGCTAATGGTCGATTTGGAATAAAAACAGATTGAAAGCCGTCGCAAAGCAAACTAGGAGCTCATTTGCATTGCTACAGTACTGATGACAAATATCACTGCTGGACAGTTTGACGACAGCCACATACAGTGTCAAAATGTGAGTGTAGAAGACGAAGTCTTTAGGGCAAAACATGCCTTTAAGCACAGCTAGGTCGAAATTGAGGAAGCAACACAACTAAGTTGCTTTCCCACCGATCTATTTCTCTGGGTGATTTTGGCTTGCCGTTCAATACTGCACACTGAATATTTGCAAGCACGATGGCAGAAGTTAACGCAGCGGACAACACGTCCAAAGCAGTATCAATATTTTTGTCACTCCAGTGCAGACCCAATGCAATACGCTAGCCGCACTCTTTCGAGGGCTGAAACTAACTACTAAGCAACTGAAAAAGAATGTCTATCTATATGGGCCATCGGAAAACTCCGACCATACTTGTACGGAGACCGTTCCGAGCAATCAGGGACCATCACTCGTGCTGGCTTGCAAACCTGAAGGATCCTTCTGGGCGACTTGCTAAATGGAGTCTGAGGCTGCAGGAATAGGACATAACGGTCGTGTACAGATCTGGTCGCATGCAAAGTGATGCTGATTGCTTGTCACGTGCTCCGGTCGAATCTGCTCCTGTGGAAGGTGACCACATCTGAGATGGCCAAACGTCAACAGTCTAAAGCCGAGATGCTTCGACTCATCAGGCACCTGGAAGGACACCCCGCCCATGTTCCCCGAGTTTCCAAACGGGCATTATCATCGTATGTGTGGAGAAATAACGTCCTCTACAAAAGAAATTTTGAGCACAGCACAGAGAAATTCCTACTTGTCGTTCCTTCATCCTTGGGATCCGAAATCTTGGAAGCCTGTCACGATGACCGATCCGCAGGACACCTCCGAGTGAGTAGAACATTCGCTCGATTTCATGCCAAGTACTACTGGCTAAAGCTATTGAGTTCGGTGCAACATTATGTGAGAACATGCGGGATTGCCAAAGACGCAAAACGCCTCCATTAAAACCTGCAGGTTTCCTTGAACCAATGGAACCTCGAGAAGCCCTCTTCGAACAAGTAGAAATGGACCATTCCCTACTTGGTCCATTTACGACATCGTCATCAGAGAAACGATGGATTGTAGTAGCGACTGATTACCTAACCCGATTATGCGGAGACAGCCTCTCAGTGCCACAGCCATGGAAGTGGCTGAATTATTTGTCACCAACGTAGTACTACAACATGGTGGCCCTGCAGTTATTATCACAGACCGAGGAACTCCATTCACAGCTGATTTGACGCAGTCCATTATGCAACTAACTCACACCAGCCACAGGAAAACAACTGCCTATCACCGTCAAACAAATAGGTTGACCGAGCGATTGAATGGGACGCTGACCGATATGTTGTCAATTTACGTAGACTTGGAGCACCGTACATGGGACAAGATACTACCATACACAACATTCGCTTACAATACCGCATTGCAAGAGGCCACTCAAGTGTCGCCATACCAGCTTGTTTTCGGCCGAACAGTTACCACACCCTTAGATACACCGCCCGATTTAAAGTGTTCAGCGTCATGCATCCATCCAGAGAGGTACTGCAACCGTGAAACTTCTTGTCGCCGCTCAGTTTATTCGCCACGTAGTGACCGGCCTCGTCGCACTACCTCCGGGTGGCTTAAGCTTTCCTCGGGAAAGATCTGCAACTACAGCGGTGCCTGGGGATGTTCGACTGCCCGGACGCAAAGTGTGAACGCGGCCACTAGCTGGACTAAAGCACGATTCCCACGTCTGAGGCGCAACGAGAGCTCGGCTCGTCGGCGTTTGTTCGCCCTCCCGTTCGTCTACCGGGATCGTGCAGTCGTCGCAGCAACAGAAAAGAAAAACCTGCAAGCGTCGTAGCGCCGTCGTTGAAGCAGCTGCACTCCGCTACCAAAATGCGAAGTGACGCCCCGGCAACCGCAGCGGCATCGGAGGGAAACGCAAGCTTCAGAGACCAGGAACGCGCTTAGCCAAGTGCCCAAGTTTCTCGTGCGTCCCCGTCGGTCACTGACTCTGTGGGATCCTAGGAAAAGTGACGGGCCAAGAGCGTGCAACTCGCAAGGCGGCGTCAATCACCGCGGACGCTTCCCCGGAGCCACTTGTACCAGAAGTCGTTAGGAAACTGCACAAGCGCAAGGACCGATCACCGACATCGGTAAATGAGGCCAAAACGCAGAAGGTTTCGACAAGAGCTGGTTTTTCTCGTGAAGTAGCGAAGGATAGCACAAGTGACGAGAACACGGGCACCCAAGCCAGCACGAACCTTGACAATATCGGACCATCAAAGACCGTCCCGCCACAGTGATTGAGGACAGGCGTGGAGCCATTTTCTGCACCTGATTGCCGCGCACTACCGTCGGCTGTGATAGGAGGAGGTCGTCCACAGGCTCCTCGATACTCGGCTCAGCAGGTGAGCGCTCCAAGCGGTTTGCATTACCCTGACGGAGGTGGTTGGGAGGTCGTACGTTTGGCGAGCAGGAGAGATTGGTTGAAAGGCTACTTTTCGATGATGGTCGCTTCAGCGACGTCGGCGGCCGTTCATCACTGCAATGCGAGACCATGCACTTGAAGCCAACAAGGAAGGGCCATCGGTCATGGAACAAACGCAGAAGGTTTCGATAAGAGCTGGTTTTTCTCTTGAAGTAGCGAAGGATAGCACACGTGACGAGAACACGGGCATCCAAGCCAGCACGGGCCTTCACAATATCGGACCTGGGATTGTTGTGGAGATTGCGAATAGCAGCTATCGTGACGCACCATTCATGTTGCTAAAGCCGTTCATCAGCTCGCCGGCGTGCGATTTTGCCTGTGCAGATGGGGCATCGGAAACCTGTCGCGCGCCGAGGTCGGCGGCAAGCTCCCGAGGATCGCGCTCGCCCGCTCATGGTCCCCTTTGGGATCGAGGCACGGCGCGAAGCGTGTCGCGCGCAGAGTTCGGGGGCAAGCCCCTGTGTTTTGCGCTTCTCTTCGACTCACAATCCCCATTGGGATAGAGCGAAACGGCACGAAGAGGCACCACATCCTCTGTCCACCAACGTGGTAGCTGACGCGCTATCTTGTGCCCCATTGTCCACCCAGAGCTTTTCTCCAGGTGCGACAGCCTCTGCCGGTGCCTTTGCGCCAGCTAGCATCGGGTATGAAACGAACGGAGAGAGAGGCGAGTCCGCAAGCGGGCAAACCTGTTCCTCCGCGCTCCAGGCAAGCAGCACGCCGCAAAGCGTGCGAGCTTCTCGAAAGCGAACCCATGACGCCGATAGCTGCAGTCCTGAGTGGGGACGAGACTAGCCTCCCCTTTCGGAGACTGTAATCACTTTTAGCAGGCAAGAGGTACTGAAGGCCCAGCAAATGGATCCGTTTTGTCGTGGAGTGACCGACGGTAGCAGGGAGACGGAGAGCCGAGCCGCGGCTGGTATAGTGCTGCGGGCGCAGGGGGCCCGGAACCAGCGCGTGTCGCTGGGTCCCCCGCGGATTTGTATTTGCTGGATCACGATGGGGTCCTGCTTAAATACATATCCACCGATGATGACACTGTGGACCCGTTTAAGGTGATTATGCCCAAAAGTCTGAGAAGCGCACTGTTCCGATGTTCTCATGACGGACCTTGGCCAGTCATATGAGTGACACTAAAGTTATTGCGAAACTAAGCCAAACTGTGACCTTGCCTGGCATAAAGCGTGAGGTTTTTCGCTATTGCCGTTCCTGCCACGTCTGTCGAATGGTGAAAATCAAGGGGTGGCAAGCCGCCCGGGCTGATGAAACCAATCGACAGTGAGCGTCCGTGGCAAGTGGCCACCTGCGATCTCATGGGGCTTTTCCCCAGGAGTAAGCAGGGGTTCAGACACCTGACGGTCGTCGTTGATCTTTTTTCTAAATGGGTGGAACTGTTTCCACTTCGTAAAGTGACAGCGCGAGCGGTGCTGCAAAGGCTACAGTAAGTGTTTTGTCGGTTTGGCTTCCCGAAAAGAGTGATTAGGGACAATGCGTCCCATTTCACCGCTCGGGCTTTAGGTGATGTGTTGAATGCTCTATCGCTAGAAGGAAAAGGGGTAAATATTTTAGGTGATATGAACATCAACCTCATTGATAGCACAAACGGAAACGTTTCTGAATATATTACTTGTTTCAGTGGGCATGCTTATGAACGCCTCATATCTACGCCCACTCGTGTTGCCTTCATGGTAATGATATTCTAATTGATCACGTCTTGTTTAACCACATTAGTCCCCCTGAAGCCGGTGTTGTCGAGGTGTCTGTAACAGATCACTGTATATTTAAAAGGAGCCGGCATTTTAAGAATCACTTAACTTTCAATGCCCCGTCGTGTTGCTACATAATCAAGACCTTGGTCCAACGGCCCATTCCCTAACGCGTTTTACTGGCTGCAGCACGACCGCAGCCCAGTACACAATTTTTATTCTATGGTATGCGCCCGTGTTTTTTGGCATCCGATTTGGTGTGCCAGGCAACATTATTGTGCCAGGTGTTTTGTGCTGTTCCCAAGACCAATGCTGCCTCAACGAACTTTACGTGACAGCGTAATAACTTGGCTAATTCGCCTGGCTACCTGCGTCGATCAGCTGTGTGGATTCCTTGCTAGCTGATTGCTTTAAGGCGTCGACGGCAACGCTTCGGCTACACTTAGCAGCAATGGTTGGGGGAACTCGGACAGGTGCCTAAGCGTCGTTCTTGGCCTTACAGGTTCGTGACCGTATTCTTACCTAGAATGTAGTTGGTCTTGCCGTAACCGCTGCTACTAGTGACAAAGTGTGCACTGTTTATACCAAGCTGTAACAATGCCTACGACGGCAGAACTTGCTGAAAGAGTCGCGGAGATCAATGCGCGGTCACAGAATTGATATTATGAACTCGCAAGCAAGCTTGCAGATAGATTTCAAGCGAAATTGGAAGCATCCGGCCATAATCTTACAGCGCTGAAATCCGAAGTTGAGAGCTTAGTCTCGGGCATGAACGCGCCGAACACTCGTGGAAGAGCTCAGGACTGAAAATGCTACTCTTGTCACGAATAAGAAAGCCCTAACAAAGCAAAATGAAGGTGCTAACAAAGCGTGCAGTTAAGTTAGACCAATACTTACGATTCAACAATGTTGAACCTAAGGGAATTCCGTGCACACTAGAAGAGATCTGTAACGCCATGGTGAAAGCGAGAGCTACAAGGGTAGGGTTGCGTTGTCAACGACTCGGACATCGACATTATTCATCGTGTTCCAACCAAGGCTGGTGACCATAAAAATATCATTGCCCGATTGTGCTCGCGCGGAAAGAAACAAAGAGTTCCACAGTAAAACGCGTACGTCGCGGCTTAACACAACGGATCTGGGATTTACTGGACCTCGAAACAATGTAGTCTGCCAATGACCATTTGACCCCTGAAAACAAGAGGCCTTTCGCCAGGGCACTGTCACTCAAAAAGCAGAAGAAATGTCAACACCTGTGGACTACCAATTGTCAGATAAAGGTGAGGCAAACCAGTGAAAGCCAGGCTTTCCGTATATCGACGGAAGCCGATCTCGGGATTTTCCGATAGCGTGGCTTTTCCTCGCGGCACCCGAGAAAAAATCATAACATGGCTTCATATTTTTCGTCGAAAAATTATAAAACCTTTTTTCGAGATCCCTCTATGTCAGCAATCCATATTTAAATGCTCGAAGCCTTAAAAAGCATTATGAGGTAGACTCATTATTGTTTTTGCTCGGTCATCATTTTTCCTTCATTTGCCTGTCCGAAACGTGGCTATCATGGGATGATAAAAGCTTGTTTTGTTGCCCATCGTATGTATCGGAACACTGCCAAAGGTTACCTTTCAAGCATGCGAAGGTGTAGCCATCTACATCTCGTCATTCCTTGAATATTAACTCATGAATGATCTAGCTATTTATCTAGTAACATAAATAGTAACTGCGAAACCATTTGGGTAGAAGTGTTGAATTCTTTTTCTCAACCTAAAACGTTATTCTTGGCTGAATTTAATATTGGCCATCATCGTTAGCATCAGACTTTTGTGCTGAACTTATTAACACTCTCCTTAATACCATTACGCTCCATAATAAGAATGTTATAGTTGTCGGTGATATCAACATAAACATTCTTGACGCCTCTGATCCAAATTCTAGTCACTGTACGAACTGTTTTCAGGGATATGTATATGAGTAGCTGATAACACTAACAACTGGATACATTCCCGGATCTTCTAACACCCTTATCGACCACGTTTTTTTTTTCAATTATATTACACCTGAAGACTTTGTTGTTCTTGGAATAAATATTATTATCCAGCTCTGTAACTAGAATTATGTTATCTGCCGCAGGCTATTTTTTAAAATTCTGGATGATCTAAAAACGAACACCCTGTATGTAGATGCTGTACCTGGTATGTCCAAAAAGCACAGAAGGTAAACTGCACAGCGGAAGCCATGGTGTCTGTCCAAGAAGAATCTACAGCAACAGGTATGGTTTTAACTAATGTGAAATACCGACCTATTTACTTTCGAAACTGGGAAGCATGGTATTTTCTTGTAGCAAGCCTTTAAGCATTCACTAATGAATGAGAGGAAACATATAGACTGAGTCTGCAGTTCTCCAAAGGGCACCATAGCCAGTATAACGTTAAACTATTCCAATCTGTTTTTATTCCAAGTCGGCAATTATGCCGTACGACATGCTCTTCCACAACGTTATCAAGGAGTGACTGTCGACGTCGTCGTCGTTGGTGCCGTGGGCTCATGGGACCCGAGGAATGACTCCATCAAGTGTAAGCTCTGTTATTGTGGCGAGCCGTATGCATGGTGCTCTTCGACATGCAAATAGGCTGATGGTGTTGATGATGATAGGTCAAAATGGCTCCAGGTCTGTCCATATGGGTGTGGTGGCCGCAGACATGGTGCCGTTTGACCTAGCCACCCATATGGGCGAAGCTGGAGCCGTTTTGACCTATCACGGAGGGCTAATGGTCGATTTGGAATAAAAACAGATTGAAAGCCGTCGCAAAGCAAACTAGGAGCTCATTTGCATTGCTACAGTACTGATGACAAATATCACTGCTGGACAGTTTGACGACAGCCACATACAGTGTCAAAATGTGAGTGTAGAAGACGAAGTCTTTAGGGCAAAACATGCCTTTAAGCACAGCTAGGTCGAAATTGAGGAAGCAACACAACTAAGTTGCTTTCCCACCGATCTATTTCTCTGGGTGATTTTGGCTTGCCGTTCAATACTGCACACTGAATATTTGCAAGCACGATGGCAGAAGTTAACGCAGCGGACAACACGTCCAAAGCAGTATCAATATTTTTGTCACTCCAGTGCAGACCCAATGCAATACGCTAGCCGCACTCTTTCGAGGGCTGAAACTAACTACTAAGCAACTGAAAAAGAATGTCTATCTATATGGGCCATCGGAAAACTCCGACCATACTTGTACGGAGACCGTTCCGAGCAATCAGGGACCATCACTCGTGCTGGCTTGCAAACCTGAAGGATCCTTCTGGGCGACTTGCTAAATGGAGTCTGAGGCTGCAGGAATAGGACATAACGGTCGTGTACAGATCTGGTCGCATGCAAAGTGATGCTGATTGCTTGTCACGTGCTCCGGTCGAATCTGCTCCTGTGGAAGGTGACCACATCTGAGATGGCCAAACGTCAACAGTCTAAAGCCGAGATGCTTCGACTCATCAGGCACCTGGAAGGACACCCCGCCCATGTTCCCCGAGTTTCCAAACGGGCATTATCATCGTATGTGTGGAGAAATAACGTCCTCTACAAAAGAAATTTTGAGCACAGCACAGAGAAATTCCTACTTGTCGTTCCTTCATCCTTGGGATCCGAAATCTTGGAAGCCTGTCACGATGACCGATCCGCAGGACACCTCCGAGTGAGTAGAACATTCGCTCGATTTCATGCCAAGTACTACTGGCTAAAGCTATTGAGTTCGGTGCAACATTATGTGAGAACATGCGGGATTGCCAAAGACGCAAAACGCCTCCATTAAAACCTGCAGGTTTCCTTGAACCAATGGAACCTCGAGAAGCCCTCTTCGAACAAGTAGAAATGGACCATTCCCTACTTGGTCCATTTACGACATCGTCATCAGAGAAACGATGGATTGTAGTAGCGACTGATTACCTAACCCGATTATGCGGAGACAGCCTCTCAGTGCCACAGCCATGGAAGTGGCTGAATTATTTGTCACCAACGTAGTACTACACCATGCCCTGCAGTTATTATCACAGACCGAGGAACTCCATTCACAGCTGATTTGACGCAGTCCATTATGCAACTAACTCACACCAGCCACAGGAAAACAACTGCCTATCACCGTCAAACAAATAGGTTGACCGAGCGATTGAATGGGACGCTGACCGATATGTTGTCAATTTACGTAGACTTGGAGCACCGTACATGGGACAAGATACTACCATACACAACATTCGCTTACAATACCGCATTGCAAGAGGCCACTCAAGTGTCGCCATACCAGCTTGTTTTCGGCCGAACAGTTACCACACCCTTAGATACACCGCCCGATTTAAAGTGTTCAGCGTCATGCATCCATCCAGAGAGGTACTGCAACCGTGAAACTTCTTGTCGCCGCTCAGTTTATTCGCCACGTAGTGACCGGCCTCGTCGCACTACCTCCGGGTGGCTTAAGCTTTCCTCGGGAAAGATCTGCAACTACAGCGGTGCCTGGGGATGTTCGACTGCCCGGACGCAAAGTGTGAACGCGGCCACTAGCTGGACTAAAGCACGATTCCCACGTCTGAGGCGCAACGAGAGCTCGGCTCGTCGGCGTTTGTTCGCCCTCCCGTTCGTCTACCGGGATCGTGCAGTCGTCGCAGCAACAGAAAAGAAAAACCTGCAAGCGTCGTAGCGCCGTCGTTGAAGCAGCTGCACTCCGCTACCAAAATGCGAAGTGACGCCCCGGCAACCGCAGCGGCATCGGAGGGAAACGCAAGCTTCAGAGACCAGGAACGCGCTTAGCCAAGTGCCCAAGTTTCTCGTGCGTCCCCGTCGGTCACTGACTCTGTGGGATCCTAGGAAAAGTGACGGGCCAAGAGCGTGCAACTCGCAAGGCGGCGTCAATCACCGCGGACGCTTCCCCGGAGCCACTTGTACCAGAAGTCGTTAGGAAACTGCACAAGCGCAAGGACCGATCACCGACATCGGTAAATGAGGCCAAAACGCAGAAGGTTTCGACAAGAGCTGGTTTTTCTCGTGAAGTAGCGAAGGATAGCACAAGTGACGAGAACACGGGCACCCAAGCCAGCACGAACCTTGACAATATCGGACCATCAAAGACCGTCCCGCCACAGTGATTGAGGACAGGCGTGGAGCCATTTTCTGCACCTGATTGCCGCGCACTACCGTCGGCTGTGATAGGAGGAGGTCGTCCACAGGCTCCTCGATACTCGGCTCAGCAGGTGAGCGCTCCAAGCGGTTTGCATTACCCTGACGGAGGTGGTTGGGAGGTCGTACGTTTGGCGAGCAGGAGAGATTGGTTGAAAGGCTACTTTTCGATGATGGTCGCTTCAGCGACGTCGGCGGCCGTTCATCACTGCAATGCGAGACCATGCACTTGAAGCCAACAAGGAAGGGCCATCGGTCATGGAACAAACGCAGAAGGTTTCGATAAGAGCTGGTTTTTCTCTTGAAGTAGCGAAGGATAGCACACGTGACGAGAACACGGGCATCCAAGCCAGCACGGGCCTTCACAATATCGGACCTGGGATTGTTGTGGAGATTGCGAATAGCAGCTATCGTGACGCACCATTCATGTTGCTAAAGCCGTTCATCAGCTCGCCGGCGTGCGATTTTGCCTGTGCAGATGGGGCATCGGAAACCTGTCGCGCGCCGAGGTCGGCGGCAAGCTCCCGAGGATCGCGCTCGCCCGCTCATGGTCCCCTTTGGGATCGAGGCACGGCGCGAAGCGTGTCGCGCGCAGAGTTCGGGGGCAAGCCCCTGTGTTTTGCGCTTCTCTTCGACTCACAATCCCCATTGGGATAGAGCGAAACGGCACGAAGAGGCACCACATCCTCTGTCCACCAACGTGGTAGCTGACGCGCTATCTTGTGCCCCATTGTCCACCCAGAGCTTTTCTCCAGGTGCGACAGCCTCTGCCGGTGCCTTTGCGCCAGCTAGCATCGGGTATGAAACGAACGGAGAGAGAGGCGAGTCCGCAAGCGGGCAAACCTGTTCCTCCGCGCTCCAGGCAAGCAGCACGCCGCAAAGCGTGCGAGCTTCTCGAAAGCGAACCCATGACGCCGATAGCTGCAGTCCTGAGTGGGGACGAGACTAGCCTCCCCTTTCGGAGACTGTAATCACTTTTAGCAGGCAAGAGGTACTGAAGGCCCAGCAAATGGATCCGTTTTGTCGTGGAGTGACCGACGGTAGCAGGGAGACGGAGAGCCGAGCCGCGGCTGGTATAGTGCTGCGGGCGCAGGGGGCCCGGAACCAGCGCGTGTCGCTGGGTCCCCCGCGGATTTGTATTTGCTGGATCACGATGGGGTCCTGCTTAAATACATATCCACCGATGATGACACTGTGGACCCGTTTAAGGTGATTATGCCCAAAAGTCTGAGAAGCGCACTGTTCCGATGTTCTCATGACGGACCTTGGCCAGTCATATGAGTGACACTAAAGTTATTGCGAAACTAAGCCAAACTGTGACCTTGCCTGGCATAAAGCGTGAGGTTTTTCGCTATTGCCGTTCCTGCCACGTCTGTCGAATGGTGAAAATCAAGGGGTGGCAAGCCGCCCGGGCTGATGAAACCAATCGACAGTGAGCGTCCGTGGCAAGTGGCCACCTGCGATCTCATGGGGCTTTTCCCCAGGAGTAAGCAGGGGTTCAGACACCTGACGGTCGTCGTTGATCTTTTTTCTAAATGGGTGGAACTGTTTCCACTTCGTAAAGTGACAGCGCGAGCGGTGCTGCAAAGGCTACAGTAAGTGTTTTGTCGGTTTGGCTTCCCGAAAAGAGTGATTAGGGACAATGCGTCCCATTTCACCGCTCGGGCTTTAGGTGATGTGTTGAATGCTCTATCGCTAGAAGGAAAAGGGGTAAATATTTTAGGTGATATGAACATCAACCTCATTGATAGCACAAACGGAAACGTTTCTGAATATATTACTTGTTTCAGTGGGCATGCTTATGAACGCCTCATATCTACGCCCACTCGTGTTGCCTTCATGGTAATGATATTCTAATTGATCACGTCTTGTTTAACCACATTAGTCCCCCTGAAGCCGGTGTTGTCGAGGTGTCTGTAACAGATCACTGTATATTTAAAAGGAGCCGGCATTTTAAGAATCACTTAACTTTCAATGCCCCGTCGTGTTGCTACATAATCAAGACCTTGGTCCAACGGCCCATTCCCTAACGCGTTTTACTGGCTGCAGCACGACCGCAGCCCAGTACACAATTTTTATTCTATGGTATGCGCCCGTGTTTTTTGGCATCCGATTTGGTGTGCCAGGCAACATTATTGTGCCAGGTGTTTTGTGCTGTTCCCAAGACCAATGCTGCCTCAACGAACTTTACGTGACAGCGTAATAACTTGGCTAATTCGCCTGGCTACCTGCGTCGATCAGCTGTGTGGATTCCTTGCTAGCTGATTGCTTTAAGGCGTCGACGGCAACGCTTCGGCTACACTTAGCAGCAATGGTTGGGGGAACTCGGACAGGTGCCTAAGCGTCGTTCTTGGCCTTACAGGTTCGTGACCGTATTCTTACCTAGAATGTAGTTGGTCTTGCCGTAACCGCTGCTACTAGTGACAAAGTGTGCACTGTTTATACCAAGCTGTAACAATGCCTACGACGGCAGAACTTGCTGAAAGAGTCGCGGAGATCAATGCGCGGTCACAGAATTGATATTATGAACTCGCAAGCAAGCTTGCAGATAGATTTCAAGCGAAATTGGAAGCATCCGGCCATAATCTTACAGCGCTGAAATCCGAAGTTGAGAGCTTAGTCTCGGGCATGAACGCGCCGAACACTCGTGGAAGAGCTCAGGACTGAAAATGCTACTCTTGTCACGAATAAGAAAGCCCTAACAAAGCAAAATGAAGGTGCTAACAAAGCGTGCAGTTAAGTTAGACCAATACTTACGATTCAACAATGTTGAACCTAAGGGAATTCCGTGCACACTAGAAGAGATCTGTAACGCCATGGTGAAAGCGAGAGCTACAAGGGTAGGGTTGCGTTGTCAACGACTCGGACATCGACATTATTCATCGTGTTCCAACCAAGGCTGGTGACCACAAAATATCATTGCCCGATTGTGCTCGCGCGGAAAGAAACAAAGAGTTCCACAGTAAAACGCGTACGTCGCGGCTTAACACAACGGATCTGGGATTTACTGGACCTCGAAACAATGTAGTCTGCCAATGACCATTTGACCCCTGAAAACAAGAGGCCTTTCGCCAGGGCACTGTCACTCAAAAAGCAGAAGAAATGTCAACACCTGTGGACTACCAATTGTCAGATAAAGGTGAGGCAAACCAGTGAAAGCCAGGCTTTCCGTATATCGACGGAAGCCGATCTCGGGATTTTCCGATAGCGTGGCTTTTCCTCGCGGCACCCGAGAAAAAATCATAACATGGCTTCATATTTTTCGTCGAAAAATTATAAAACCTTTTTTCGAGATCCCTCTATGTCAGCAATCCATATTTAAATGCTCGAAGCCTTAAAAAGCATTATGAGGTAGACTCATTATTGTTTTTGCTCGGTCATCATTTTTCCTTCATTTGCCTGTCCGAAACGTGGCTATCATGGGATGATAAAAGCTTGTTTTGTTGCCCATCGTATGTATCGGAACACTGCCAAAGGTTACCTTTCAAGCATGCGAAGGTGTAGCCATCTACATCTCGTCATTCCTTGAATATTAACTCATGAATGATCTAGCTATTTATCTAGTAACATAAATAGTAACTGCGAAACCATTTGGGTAGAAGTGTTGAATTCTTTTTCTCAACCTAAAACGTTATTCTTGGCTGAATTTAATATTGGCCATCATCGTTAGCATCAGACTTTTGTGCTGAACTTATTAACACTCTCCTTAATACCATTACGCTCCATAATAAGAATGTTATAGTTGTCGGTGATATCAACATAAACATTCTTGACGCCTCTGATCCAAATTCTAGTCACTGTACGAACTGTTTTCAGGGATATGTATATGAGTAGCTGATAACACTAACAACTGGATACATTCCCGGATCTTCTAACACCCTTATCGACCACGTTTTTTTTTTTCAATTATATTACACCTGAAGACTTTGTTGTTCTTGGAATAAATATTATTATCCAGCTCTGTAACTAGAATTATGTTATCTGCCGCAGGCTATTTTTAAAATTCTGGATGATCTAAAAACGAACACCCTGTATGTAGATGCTGTACCTGGTATGTCCAAAAAGCACAGAAGGTAAACTGCACAGCGGAAGCCATGGTGTCTGTCCAAGAAGAATCTACAGCAACAGGTATGGTTTTAACTAATGTGAAATACCGACCTATTTACTTTCGAAACTGGGAAGCATGGTATTTTCTTGTAGCAAGCCTTTAAGCATTCACTAATGAATGAGAGGAAACATATAGACTGAGTCTGCAGTTCTCCAAAGGGCACCATAGCCAGTATAACGTTAAACTATTCCAATCTGTTTTTATTCCAAGTCGGCAATTATGCCGTACGACATGCTCTTCCACAACGTTATCAAGGAGTGACTGTCGACGTCGTCGTCGTTGGTGCCGTGGGCTCATGGGACCCGAGGAATGACTCCATCAAGTGTAAGCTCTGTTATTGTGGCGAGCCGTATGCATGGTGCTCTTCGACATGCAAATAGGCTGATGGTGTTGATGATGATAGGTCAAAATGGCTCCAGGTCTGTCCATATGGGTGTGGTGGCCGCAGACATGGTGCCGTTTGACCTAGCCACCCATATGGGCGAAGCTGGAGCCGTTTTGACCTATCACGGAGGGCTAATGGTCGATTTGGAATAAAAAACAGATTGAAAGCCGTCGCAAAGCAAACTAGGAGCTCATTTGCATTGCTACAGTACTGATGACAAATATCACTGCTGGACAGTTTGACGACAGCCACATACAGTGTCAAAATGTGAGTGTAGAAGACGAAGTCTTTAGGGCAAAACATGCCTTTAAGCACAGCTAGGTCGAAATTGAGGAAGCAACACAACTAAGTTGCTTTCCCACCGATCTATTTCTCTGGGTGATTTGGCTTGCCGTTCAATACTGCACACTGAATATTTGCAAGCACGATGGCAGAAGTTAACGCAGCGGACAACACGTCCAAAGCAGTATCAATATTTTTGTCACTCCAGTGCAGACCCAATGCAATACGCTAGCCGCACTCTTTCGAGGGCTGAAACTAACTACTAAGCAACTGAAAAAGAATGTCTATCTATAGGGCCATCGGAAACTCCGACCATACTTGTACGGAGACCGTTCCGAGCAATCAGGGACCATCACTCGTGCTGGCTTGCAAACCTGAAGGATCCTTCTGGGCGACTTGCTAAATGGAGTCTGAGGCTGCAGGAATAGGACATAACGGTCGTGTACAGATCTGGTCGCATGCAAAGTGATGCTGATTGCTTGTCACGTGCTCCGGTCGAATCTGCTCCTGTGGAAGGTGACCACATCTGAGATGGCCAAACGTCAACAGTCTAAAGCCGAGATGCTTCGACTCATCAGGCACCTGGAAGGACACCCCGCCCATGTTCCCCGAGTTTCCAAACGGGCATTATCATCGT
>NC_051154.1:450810272-450867585 GCF_013339745.2 Dermacentor silvarum | reverse complement strand
TAAATTTGCAGTTGAAATAAATCACTATTTTAAGAGCTACTAGCGCAATTGGCCTCGGCGCCCGCGCAGCGAAGTACTTGAATATGCCGCGGAGCGCGTCTCCGCCCCAATCCATTCGCTCGCAGCGCCCTCGCACAATTTTTCCACACACGGCGCCTCAGCGGGAGAGCGCCGTTCGGCCCACTCGACCATTGTCTAGTACACTCTAGTTGAGGCCTTGACCAGCCTTGACGTCACTTTTTTTGAAGCCGGAAGTGCAGCCATGTTGGTGTGCCTTAGGTTAGAAACTTAGAATATGGGAGAGTGTCCAAAGCGCCGCGCGAATGCATGGGAGGAGCGAGGACCTTTTTGTGTGAACTCCCGCGCCGCGGCGCTGCTGTACCGGACCCGTGGGCTCTCTCCGCTGCGGAAGCCGCGCCAAGGCGGCGGGCGTCTGCTACGAGCCTGATATTTCGGTTGCTATTAGCCAACATCGCGATAATTTTGGGTATATTAAGTACCACGTCACCGCAATGTAATACCCAGTGACTCACCGCACAGAGAACGCGTTTGCTTGCTGTGAATATGGGTATTTTGTTTATTTCCTTCTAGCTCGCTTGGTCCGCGCGTACGCGGCTGTTTGAGTAACGCATTCCGCGCGCTTACTTTAATTAGTTATGCGTGGAATTAGCAACGTGAACCTGCTGCAGAAGAAAATTAGCTGGAGACTACGATAAAACCAAGAGAACATAGCAGATATGGCTAGCTCATGCTAACGCTTCTACACCCAATCGTTTCTTTTATTTCATGCATTTGATTTGCTTTAGAAGACTGCATCCCGCGCTCTGTTGTTTCTTTATTAAGGCGAAATCCTTACTGGGCTCTTGGGAAGCTTAATGTGTCTGTTCGCCGATGCCGCGGTACCAAAAATAAATACAAACAGCGTAACTCTCGCGGCTCGTTCACTTGGTATATATACCAAAGTATAGTGTGGAAAGGCACAAATGTGTGACTAAGATGACTGATGGGTCATGGCATTAGTAACTTTACATACTTGCACTCACGTCACGATTAACGATAACAGTATGACGTGTGGTCATATGACGACGGCCAGAAATCTCTCTGCTGCTGTGGGTGTGCGATAACAACGTGATGAATGCCAATCTCGATCTCAACGTGTCGACTCTTACCCATATAACATGAAGAAGTGAGAGCATAGGTAAGGGGTAATAATAGTAATGATAATTATACTTAACTGGTGCTGGGTCGGCGGTGATCTTCTCTCTCTCTCTCTCTCTCTGGGGTTTTACACCCAAAAATCACAATATGGCTATGAGAGATGCCGCAGTGGAGTTCTTTAACCTGGGGTTGTTTAACGTGCACCTAAATCTATGTACACGGGTGCTTTATGCATTTCGCCTCCATCGAAATGTAAGCTGCCGTGGCCGGGAATCGAACCCACGTCCTCGAGCTTAGCAGTAAAACTACCAAAGCCACTAAGTTATACCACGGCGTGTATAGGTAAAGGGTACGCGAGAAATATACGCGCCAAAAAGCAAGACAACCAAAATAAATGAAACGCTAACAGTGCAACATTGTATACGTATGCCTCATTTCATAATTACGAGCAAGCGTCAGAAAACGAACATGATGATTATGTATGTGCAACTCGTCTTTCGCCTTCTTCTGTTGCAAGAGCGCCAACACTAAGCGAATTTGAACATGAAAGTAACTTTAGGAATATTTATTGCGTATGCTCGCTGGTTCGTACACAGCAACATTCTTACTTATCAATAACTACGTACTTATAGTTACGTAATGAAAGAGGCGACAAATCACCACAACATAACTTTTCATTTTATGCTGTTGTTGAGGTAATTATTTTAGGGTTATGTAGAATCATAGCGATATTTGTAGTGCATCAAAGACAGTAATTTTCAAGACGATTTTCTACTCAATATAATGCAAGCACGAACATCGTCACGCGACATGAATGCTTGTTAGTTTACGTAAAAAATCACACGTTACGCAATAACTATGATATCGTGAGAAGCTACATGTTGGTAATTTCAGAGAGGATTCACGGATTATTAAAACAAGGCTATTGCAGTAATAACTTTTACACAACAAATTATCAAATGGCTAGGGCATTAGTAGCTAACTATTCATTTCAATGTATAAAAAAATATTTGTTTAGCTATATTGGCTGGATCGAATGGCTTTTCTTTCGAATGTCTGAATTTGGAAAAAGCTTTGCTCACGGTGAACCTTAAGGTACATCGAGCGCGAAGTTTGTATTTTAGAGATAGCGTATACAGCAAGAATGTTCGTGAACGCATCTTTGAAGCGAAATAAGCTAACAATATTGCGGCCTTAGGGCCGTCTTTGCTCTTTCTCTTGCTTCCCTTACACCTTCTCACTCTGCTCTGTTCATAATAAAATATTGTCGTGGCTAAAAAATAATCGAATAAATACATACGCATATAGCTGTAAACCACTACTGACCGTGAGCGAAATGCGCGAAGTGCTGAGCGAAGCGGTCACTGCACGCACGTAAGTATTTCACTTTACTGCGCGTAATTTACTTTTTTCGTTACTCTTATTCTTGCAGGCATGGTGCTATTTCCCGCGTACCCATGTGAATAACGTTTATTTTTTTTTACGTTCTTTTCTTGCGCGGGCTCATTTAGCGCGTTTCTACGCACGCACAGTTACCGTGATACCGTTCCCGAACTGTAGCACCGGAGCTAGGCCGCGCTGATGAGTTTGATACCTTAGTTTTTGCATTATCTTGCTGGCCAAGCACAAAGAAACGCTCAAAGATGGGTAAGCTCCATGCAGCACCACACTGTTGAAGTTAAATAGAGTTTAAGTGCTTTGCGTGGAAAATGACCGCAAAAAACTACAGCGCGTAGCAGACGACCCTCGCTTCCCGCGCGCTTCGCGAGCGCGAAAAGCCCACGGGTCCGGAGCAGCAGCGGCGCGGCGCGGCAGTTCACAGAAAAAGGCCCTCACTGGAGCCGGCGCTTTGGACACTCTCCCATATTCTAGGTCACTCTAGCCATGAGTGTCCAGAAGAGAGCCCTTGCCAGGCGATCCTTAGGGAGCAAAAGTAGAGTGACCTAGAATATGGGAGAGTGTCCAAAGCCGCCGCGCGAATGCATGGGAGGAGCGAGGACCTTTTTGTGTGAACTCCCGCGCCGCGGCGCTGCTGTCCCGGACCCGTGGCTTTCTCCGCTGTGGAAGCCGCGCCAAGGTGGCGGGCGTCTGCTACGAGCCTGATATTTTGGTTGCTATAGCAACATCGCGATAATTTGGGATATCTTAGTATCACGTCACCGCAAGGTAATACCGCAGTGACTCACCGCACAGAGAACGCGTTTGCCGGCTGTGAATACGGGTATTTTGTCTATTTCCTTCTAGCTCGCTTGGTCCGCGCTTACGCGGCTGTTTGAGTAACGCATTCCGCGCGCTTACTTCATTAGTTATGCGTGGAATGAGCAACGTGAACGTGCTGCAGAAGAAATAGGCTGGAGATCGCGATAATAACCAAGAGAACGTAGCAGATATGGTTTGCTCATGCTAACGCTTTTACACCCTATCGTTTCCTTTCTTTTATTTCATGCATTCGATTTGCTTTACAAGACTGCATCCCACGTTCTGTTGTTTCTTTATTAGGGCGAAATCCTTAACTGGGCTCTTGGGAAGCGGAATGTGTCTGTTGGCCGATGCCGCATACCAAAAATAAATACAAACCGCGTAACTCTCGCGGGTCGTTCACTTGGTATATATACCAAAGTATAGTGTGGAAAGGCACAAATGTGTGACTAAGATGACTGGGCCATGGGTCATCAGACATTAGTAACTTGACATACTTGCACTCACGTCACTATTAACGATAACAATATGACGTGTGGTCATATGACGACGGCCAGAATCCCTCTGCATGATGCTGTGAGTGTGACGATAAAAACGTGTTGAATGCCAATCTCGATCTCAACGTGTCGAACTTACCCATATATCATGAAGAACTGAGAGCACAGGTAAAGGGTAATAATAGTAATGATAATTTCTGGGGTTTTACACCCAAAAATCACAATATGGCTATGAGAGACGCCGCAGTGGAGGGCTCCGTTAATTTCGACCACCTGGGGTTCTTTAACGTTCACCTAAATCTATGTACACGGGTGTTTTATGCATTTCGCCTCCATCGAAATGTAAGCCGCCGTGGCCGGGAATCGAACCCGCGTCCTCGAGCTTAGCAGTACAACCTACCAAAGCCACTAAGCTATAGCACGGCGTGTATAGGTAAAGGGTACGCGAGAAATATACGCGGCAAAAAACAAGACAAACCAAAATAAATGAAACGCTAACAGTGCAACATTGTATACGTATGCCTCATTTCATAATTACGAGCAAGCGTCAGAAAACGAACATGATGGATTACGTATGTGCAACTCGTCTTTCGCCTTCTTGTGTTGCAAGAGCGCAAAGACTAAGCGAATTGTAACATGAAAGTAACTTTAGGAATATTACGTATGCTCGCTGGTTCGTACTCAGCAAATATACTTACTGATCAATAACTACGTACTTGTAGTTACGTAATGAAAGAGGCAACAAATCACCAGAACATAACTTTTCATTTTTGCTGTATTGAAGGTAACTATTTAGGTGTATTGTAGAAATCAATAGCGATATTTGTAGTGCATCAAAGACTAGTAATTTCAAGACGATTTTCCACTCAATATAATGCAAGCACAAACATCGTCACGCGCCATGAATGCTTGTTTAGTTTACGTAAAAAAATCACACGTTACGCAATAACTATGATAAATGAGAAGTTACATGTTGTAATTGTCAGAGATGGATTCACGGATTATTAAAACAAGGCTATTGCAGTAATACTTTTACATAACAAATTAGTAAATGGCTAGGCCAGTAGTAGCTATCTATTCATTTCAATGTAGAAAAAATATATTTGTTTAGCTATTGGCTGGATCGAATGGCTTTTCTTTCGATGTCTGAATTTGAAACGCGTGATGAACTTAAGGTGAACCTCAAGGTACATCATGCGCGAAGTTTGGTATTGAAGAGATAGCGCTAGAACAAGAATTGTTCGTCTACGCAATCTTGAAGCGAAATAAACCAACAATATTGCGACGTTAGGGCCGTCTTGCTCTTTCTGTGGCTTCCCTTACACCTTCTCCCTCTGCTCTGTTCATAATAAATATGTCGTGGCTAAAATATTGGAATAAATACCTATGCATAGAGCTGTAAACCACTATTGACCGTGAGCGAAAAGCGCGTAATGTAAGCGATAGCGGTCCACTGCACGCACGTAAGTATTTCACTTGAATGCGCGAGTAATTTACTTTTTTCGTTACTCTTAGTCATGCAAGCATGGTGTTATGCCCTCGTACCCATGTGAATAACGTTCGTTTTTATACGTTCTTTCCTCGCGGGCTCATTTAGGGCGTTTTCTACGTACGCACAGTTACCGTAATACCGTTGCCGAACTGTAGCACCGGAGCTAGGCCGCGCTGATGAGTTTGATACGTTAGTTTTTGCATTATCTTGCTGCCCAAGCACAAAGAAACGCTCCGGGATGGGTAAGCTCCATGCAGCACCACACTGTTGAAGTTCAATAGAGTTTAAGTGCTTTGCGTGCAAAATGAACTCAAAAAACTACCAGCGCGTAGCAGAGACCCTCGCTTCCCGCGCGCTTCGCGAGCGCGAAAAAACCCACGGGTCCGGAGCAGCAGCGGCGCGGCGCGGCAGTTCACAGAAAAGGCCTCGCCGGAGCCGGCGCTTTGGACACTCTCCATATGGATGGATGGATGGATGGATGAGGCTGAAACCCTTTAATCGGGCGGTGGCATACGCCACCTAGCCATGGCTATTAACATAATTGTACTTTGTGGTGGGTGAAATTTCACCCCTGCCTTAATTTTATCCACAATCAGATAACCTCTGTTGGTTATTTCTACCTGCTGTAAAGTCTATTTTTGCCTTCACTGTCCCTAAACCCCAATGCTTTTGAAAAATCAGCCCCGTTTGCCTTGCACTGTAGGGTTAAGCCCCTTACAGAAAAGTATGAGGGTTCAGCCGTTTCCTCTTCTTCTCCACACGCACAGCACAACGTGTCTATACCTTGGTACTTGACTCGGTACCTCTTAGTCCGCAATACTCCCGTCCTGGCTCAAACAACAAAGAGCTTCCCCTAGAATTATCGTAGATATTTCTTTGGCAATTTCTTGCTTGAAAGTTCGGTATGTGCCCAGTGCTGATTTCGTCTGCATCCCTGTTTTCCCACAGACCCCTCTCTGTTTCCTTAACCTTTTTCTTAACCGCTGTTTCCTGGTTTGCACCCCTCCTGCAGTCCCAAATATTTGATTGACAGTTTTCTGGTCAGCTTCCTCCATTTTGTATCAACATCCTCATGTACAAATAACTGAAAACTCTCCTTGCCCACCGCTTTTCTGCCATCTCTCTCAATCGCTCCTCAAATTCTATCTGCTGCTGGCTTCCCTGCACTCGAATGACGGTCCATCCATGTCACCCTGTACCCCCTGATTTGGTGTATTTCCGTGTGCTCCCAGAGCCAGTCTACCTACCCCTCGCTGCTTAACTTCCAACCTTGCTCGAACCTCTGATCTCATGCACAGGACCGCATTGCCGAAAGTCAAACTAGGGACCATCACCCCTTTCCAAATCCCTCTCACCACTTCGTACCTATTGTAATTCCACAGTGCCCTATTTTTCATCACAGCTGCATTCTGCTACCTTTAGCCGTCACATATTTTTCATGTTCCGTTAGGTACTCAGCCCCATTGTTTATCCACACTCCAAGATATTTGTACTTATCCACCACCTCCAGCGTAACCTCCTGTATCCTATGCTCGCTGCCCTGATTATCATTAAAAGTCATGACTGCCGATTTTTCTTTACTAAACTTCAAACCTAAGCTATCTCCCTCTTTACCACAGATGTCCATTAATCTCTGCAAGTCTTCCTTGCTGTCAGCCATAAGTACAATGTCATCTGCATACATCAGTCCTGGTAATGACTGTTTAATCCATTCTCCCTGCTTGAAATAGGAAAGGTTGAAGCCAAGTCCGCTCCTCTCTAATTTTTTCTCTAATCCTTGTAAATACAGCATGAACAACAGAGGTGACAGAGGGCACCCCTGCCTAAGCCCCTGCTGTATCTCTATAGGCCCAGATACCTTGTTTTCCCATTTTATAAGCACCCTGTTACTTTTATAGATATCTTTTAAAAGATTTCTTACTCCATCTTCCACCTCTAGAGTGCCCAGTATGTCCCACAAATCCTTTTGGAATTACACTGTCATAGGCTCCCTTGATATCCAGAAAGGCAAGCCATAGGGGCATGTGTTCCTTTTCTGCTATTTCAATACACTGTGTCAATGAGAACAGATTATCTTCTAACCTTCTTTGTTTTCCGGAACCCATTTTGTAGTTCCCCCAGCACCTCCTCGCTCTCCACCCATGCCTGCAGTCTGTCCTTTATAATCTGCATCACCACCCTGTAAACCACTGACGTCACTGTTATGGGACGGTAGTTGTTTATGTCGGCTTTGTCCCCCTTTCCTTATATATCATGCTCATCCTGCTCAGTCTCCACCGTCAGGGGGCTTTACCGTCCATTATCATTTTGCTCACTGCCTCTCTTAATGCTTTCTTAGATTTTGGGCCCAATGTCTTTATCACATAATTGGGATGCCATCAGGACCTGTCGACGTGCTACTAGGAACCCTCTTCTCTGCCCTTTCGCCACTCGCTTTGTGCCAGTGGAGCCACTGCACTGACTAGTCCATCCTCACCTGAATGAGCACATGCTATGTTTCGTTCTTTAAATTTTTCTGTCATCATTGTTCTTATATGTTCCATTGCCTCATCTCCTCTAGTCGAACACCTTGAGCTGTAACTATAAACCTCTGCTCTAGGCTAGTCTTATTACTCAAGGAGTTGAGATGTTTCCAAAATTTCTTCGCTGCTTTTCTATCCTTTTTGTTTACTTCTGACAACCATTGGCTCCCCTTTCTTCTGATCTTCTCATTGATCAAATTGGATGCTTCCCTTCTACAGTTTAAGAAGTTGTTCCATTTTCTGCCTACATCAGCTTCTGGTTCACCCCTCTGCTTTGAATATCTGTGTTCCCTGGATGCTTCCTGGCGTTTCTCTATGGCCTTCTTAACCTCCTCATCCCACCAGCTCTTGGGTTTACGTCTTCTGTTCCCTTTTGTCCTGACTCGTACCTTAGTAAGCTCTAGCTCAAATAGTCCTGTTAAATTTGCATATGTCCATTCTGTTTTTGTATCCTCTGAAATTACTTCCTCAATTTGCTGGGTTGCTATTTCAAGCTGCTTTTCCGAGTAAAATATCCACCTGGTTGTCATCTTGCCTCCTACCTACTTTCATTTCCCTTCTAAAACTCACCTTAATACGTTTGTGATCACTACCTAGACTTCTGGAGCCATATTCATCTATGCTCATTACATTTAGCCTATCGTGCATCCTATGTGACATTAGTGCATAATCTATCGTCGACTGCAGGCTCCCTACCTCCCATGTTATGTGCCCTTCACACTTCTCAGTACTGTTGCATACAACTAAGTCATGCATTTCACACATATCCAGCATCATGTTGCCTGTTGAGTCTGTGTACCCGTCCATGTCTTCTATGTGTGCGTTCATATCTCCTAGTATAATAATCTCGCACCCTTCTCCTAGCTCATTAATGTCACTTGATATGCATTCCAGCATTTCTTGTTTTCCTCTTTGGCATTTGCTCCTGTCCACAGGTATACAAAGCCAAGGAGTGTCCTGCTCTCCTGCAACTTTCCCTTTTAGCCATAAATGCTCCTTGCATTCCTGTTTGACCCTTTGCCTTCCTGTTTGACCCTGCTGCTCCGGAGCAGCAGCGGCGCGGCGCGGCAGTTCACAGAAAAAGGCCCTCGCCGGAGCCGGCGCTTTGGACACTCTCCCATATTCTAGGTCACTCTGATTGAGTTGCCGAAGTATTCAAAGTATTCCTGATCACTGTTGCTTTCTAAAATTGCTCTAATTTCGGCTTCTGATTTATCATCCTCTATTTCTACGTCGAGCTCTTCACACAAACGCAATTACAAGCTAGCTCTAGTCAAACTCATGAGGTCCATGGTCACTACTTTAGGCTTTGGCTCAGCTATTCCACAATACTTGCTGCAAAACCCGGACAAATCACAATACAAGTAAAAAAACTACCAGCGGTTCAATTCTGTTTTCCCAAGAGAATTTGAAGCCTGGAAAATATCGCATAAACCAAACGCCTATACACAGAAGTAGTGACAAGTCCCCAAGTTCTCCTCCACCGCATCGAATCAATTGCAAGACAATGGAAATCCTGGGTCGCCTTTAACTGATTATAATTCCGGTAGGTCTCTACGTCCCAATTACTCCCACAAAAGTATGAGGTCTGGCTTTAGTAGCTGGTTCAGATCTATGCTGAAAGCTGCTTTCTGCTTGGATGCGCAACAACCACAGTATCAAATGGGCAGTTGTACACGCTTCATCGGTTTTTAGAAAGTCTAGGCTAAAAGATCCGATGACTCAAGCGCAAAGCCAGGCACTCACCCTGTACCGTGCAGTCATGATGCGCTGCGTGCATCCAGCCGCTCGCGAGCCAGTTGGCGATTGGCGTTGGCTGCAGGCTCCATCTTGCCGCTGTCATCTAGTCGCTCGTGAATCAGTTGCCGGCAACTGGCGTTGGCTGCAGGGTCCATCTCACTGCGGCCATCGAATTGGTCGCGAACGAGATGCCGGCGACTGGCGTTGGCTGAAGGGTCGATCTCACCATGGCCATCCAGTTGCTCGCGGCTCGGGGTTAGGATTCATCCCATAGCTGCCATCCACTTGTTGCGGGTCGGGTAGGAGATTATCCCACCGCTGCCACCATTTGTTGCGGGTCGGAGATTAATCCCACCGCTGCCACCAGTTTGTTGCGGGTCGGAGATTATTCCGCCGCTGCTGCCAGTTTGTTGAGACTCGGGTAGCGTTTAGGCCGGTGATCCTTCAGCCAAAGGGATGAGTACGTCCGGGAGTAAGAGCGAGAGAAAAAAAAGGGTTTATTTTACACTATTTACAGTGGCTCCAAATATGGAAGCCCACTCCATGGGGGAGCACTTTGAAAGTCTCAGCTCACTACATGTCTGAGCACATGTCAGAACTCGTCAGGACACACCACTGCACTCAAGGTGTCTCCTTATAAAACATCGGTCTTCCCTAGTTGACCCGACTAGGGAATCAGATGACCTTGATGCGGCCAATCAGACGGGCCGTCTTGTTTGCTGAACTCCGCCTCCAATGTTGCACCTTCGAAGCAAGGACGAGGCAATCCGGAAACAGGGGTTGACACTCCTTCCACGAAAGTCGGTGAACTGTTTCTTGCCCTCCGACGGTCGTCTTGCCCGGGTCGGGAGAATGGCCTTTGCACTAATCCCCGCGTCTAACGAAGGGGGGCAAGCTTCGTGAGCTTCTTTGTCATCGCGTCCCAGCCGGTGTCGCGCCGCGTCGCCAAGTAGGCGGCTGCTGATGAAGGGGGTGGCATCGGGGGAAGCACCTAAAGAATGCGAACTGCCTAGTTGTGGCGCTTGTTTGCCCGTCTCGTCGGTGTCTGGCACTGTCGCTGTCTGGACGACGCTCATGAAAGGGCCTGCCTCGATGGGAAACAATCAAAGAATGCGCCCAGCCGATTCGGGACGCAACACCTTGTTGAAATTAGCACATTGAGCATCAAATTTGATTATGAATGTCTGGGAACACAAATGCTTTAGAATTGTCAAATAAATCGAGCTGGCCCTTGAATACAATTGTGTTCACGTTTCTAATATAATCATGTACCATATTTGCAACATTTAAAGAGTAACAAATATTGTTAATTATGGATTTGTTGACTGCATTTGTTTGCAAAGTTTGTGTCTGCCAAAGCACACAACCCCCCTGTACAAGCAGCATTTGCATAGCTATTAAAGCATTTTTATTAAAATTATTGATAGTTTAACATGCAAGAAATGAAGCATATGAAAATAAATTAAAATAAAAACAATTCAGATGCAGAAACAGTATTCTAATTGCAAACACGTGGTGCAGCATAACTTAAGTGTGTTTGATAATTTTAGCTTGATACATGTCAACACTTGTCCTTCATTCTCAGCACTGTTCAAGCTGAATCAAAACCAACAGGCCATCGCAAAGTAATGAAGCCAAGCCAAGCTGAAGTCCTTGCATGACTCTCATGGCACTTATTGTAATAAAGATCTCCGCACCTTGCTCATGATAAAGAGTTGAATGTTGGGCTAGTTGATATTTTCACATGAGAACCATCCTGAAATAGTGCGCAACAGGACGGCACAACAGAAAGGAAGACGAACACGGGTGCAATGAACACAGGTGCAAAACCTATGAAATGTAGCCAGGGAAATCTGGATGAATATTTTTGGAAATAAGTATAATTTTTCAGGGTTTGAGAATGAAAGAGGCAACAGTCATATTTAATGGCTAGACTATGACCATGTTGACGTGCTGGAGGCCTTTGTAGATCTCCATGGTTTGGTACTTGGCAGCACTACTTCAAGAAAAGCCACATGTGGTCCCCAGCTGAAACGTCATAAATACATTTGTTGTGTTTTTCAACGTGAGCGTGTTCAAATAGTGAATTTTCTAATTGAATCAAATACGAATATTCTGGAAAAACTACCTTAAAATATGGTATCGAAGGGTGAATATTTTTTATTTCAAAAGGGAGTGAGAAGTATGAAGTTTGTGTGGATCCTGCTTGGTGAGAAAATTGGGTTTATATATACATGATTTGATGCATGTATGTAATATTGTTTGCAATTAGACGTCCAGACAACTGAGGAGCTTGTAAATAATAAGTAGCAACTGCTTTGTTATCTAAGGCACCATGACCATTGCAGTGGAATGAAACAAGGAAACAGCATATCACCAGATGCACCTACAGAGTTGTGTTTCATGGATAGATATGTAGATACTACAGCACTAAACATTGCCTTAAAGAGATGCGAACATGGTGAGACTGTCTGAATAATAAATCAAAACAACAAATTCGGTAATAGGCTGCATAAAAGTGTTTTTATTGAAGATACCTGCCTGGTGCATTTGCTCAGGAACTGGCATCTACGCAGCAACTGCAGCTGTCCTACATTGAAATCATTTGGAACAGTCCTTACTACCATCATTCTTCTTCCCTCAAGACTCCAATATTTGAAAGAAATGAATATTCAACAATTTCGACAATATTTGCACACTCCTAAATTTTAGCCTTTGCATGGGGTGAAGATGTGCATATACTGGCTTCCGACAAGGTAGTTTTGGCAGTTGTGCTGCCCATGACATGTCGAGCAAGATTGCAGCTAAATAGGAACTTCAGGCAAGGGTGCGGCACCATGCCCACCTTCTCCCCAAAAGGCGCCCCTGCAGCTCTCTGTCCTGGTCAATCCTGGTCAACAGGAGCTGCCCACCTCAAGAAGAACACGCAATTCCAGAGGCAGCATCAAGGAAGTTGGGACTGTATGCCGTTCAGTGCACCTGCTGTTTGGTATCTGTTGGGCTTATGACATCGGAGCGCACCCCACTCTGCACCACCTGCTGTGGGAATGCCACTGTGGCCTTGAAGTGACCAGAAAGAAACACAGAGGGCCCCCCACTTTCTGGATGACAGGATTGAGCTGGCTACTCGGGCTGACATGTAGTGCATGTTGCTATCATTGTGGAACTATGTATGTAAAGCTGGACTGCAAGGCTGCTACTGCTCGGTTCTTTCCCTTCCGTCAAAGGCCGAATAGCAACCAATCATGCGAATCCTCCAAGGACAGCACTCTCCACGGAAGGAAAAAAACAATAGAACTGGTATGGCTTCCGGCACACGCGGAGAACTCGGGGAACGAAGCGGCACATCAACACGCTCGAGGATTCGTCAGCCGAGCGATGAGCCCATCAGACCCCAGACAACCCAGCAAAGGCCTATACACATACCACAACATCATGCAATATTATAGTCCTAACAGACACAAAACCCCCAACACACTAGTTGCTCACCAAACACTGAGAAATCACATGGCGGTGACGACAAACCAACTAGTTCTTACCCAAATCCGCACATATATGCACACATATACCCCGACCAAGTAAGCCCACTCTGTAGATTCTGTGGGGATCTAGCAACACTGAATCACATAATATGGAACTGTGAGGAGGACCAGCCTCCTCCTAACCTCATGGCCTCTCCCTCACCTGAAGCATGGGAGGCGGGGCTTCTCAGTTCTGGCCTGGACACCCAACTCCAGGCCATAGAACGAGCTGAAGAGGTCACCATCAAACATCACTTGATGGCCATCTGGCCCGCCTGAAGAAACCACGCCTAAGAACTCCACCTAACGCTGACGAAATAAAGTTTTTCCTACCTACCTTCCCTTCCTTTAGGCCAGAAGGGCATCCTCACTCTAGGCTGGTTCACTGCCACTGAAAAATCAGTCACCCGCGTGCTACTAAAGCCGACATCAACACAATACATTTTACAACAGCCGCTACAAGACCATTGTCAAAATAATTTGAATCCGAGGCGGTGCAATGAAGTAAAACAAAATGCAAACTTATTCAATGTTTACAATTTTCAATTTTATTGCGATAGCAATTATATGGACACTTCAACCGGATTTCTGCCGTCGGCGTCGCCGTAGCCGTCGCCGTCGTCGCCGTCGCCGTGAGGTTCCGTATAGATAAAATCTTCGCCGCGCGCCGTATGCCCCAGCGGAAGCGTGCGGGGACGCGCGCTATCACGGAGAGCGAACGCACTCAATCTCCCACGCGCAAGCAAGGAAGCGGAAAGCCAGCGCCGGAGGGAGCAGGGGGGGGGGGGGCACTTCTCTGCCAACAACCACGCTCGTCGCTCGTCCGCACAGTTTCTTATCTTTCCCACGCGCAAGCAAGGAAGCGGGAAGCCAGCGCCGGAGGGAGCGGGGGGGGGGGGGGGGGGGGCGCACTTCTACGCTGCCAACAACCGCGGTCTTCGTTCGTTCGACCGCACCGTCTCTTATCTCCACACGGCTCTGACCTTTATGCGCCGTGCATTCGCCGCTCAGTTTCCGTTGAAGCGATAGACCGCACGTACCTTCGCCCGCTGCGGCGTATATAAGCTCGCTGCCAGCGTTTTGACAGTCGTTGGCTGCAGTCATTCAGTGTGATCTATTCATGTTTGTTTGTGCGCGCTCACACCACGCTTGTTCATTCAGTTAGTAATAGTCGGGCCACATTTTCCAACGCACGCTACACATGCAATGCTGCCCAGATCGGCAGTGCAGCACTACAGGTGTGTCCCTTCGCACGCGCTGCCCACGGTAAGCGCTTCTCATCAACACCACCGTTTCACACGCGCCTTCTCGTGGTCATCGAGTCTCTCTTCATGTCGGTCTACTTACGCCGCAGCACACCTGCTTACTTAATCAGCTCATGTTTACTACAATTCATATTGCTACCAATGCCGCTCACCTTACTTCGTATGACATTTCTGTGTTGCTATCGCATTCATTGCTTCGCCTTTAGGGCGAAACTGTGACATTTTTTTGTTCAATGTTTACAACTTGTTCAATGTTTACAACAAGACGCAAACCTGAAGTAATACAAGACGCAAACTTGTTCATTGCGAAAGCAGATATAAGTGCCCAAACAGCAACCCAGAAATTTTTCGTTTTGCACAATACACTTTGGCGTGGTGACTTGTGGGTTGTGCTTGCTGGTGTGAACGTTGGTGGTTGCGAGCTTGTCAATCGGGCAGTATTAGTGTTGTTTAATTACAGTGGCAGCTGTACATACGTGTAGGCAGTGTGCAACGTTGGCTGTGTGCCTATTATCTTCGTAATCATAACGAGTTGTAATAAAGAAAACAAGCACAAAATGAAGTCTGGACTGAACAAGTGCTCACTTATGATTACTTTATACAGTGTAGACCGCTTATAACGTAAGTCACCGGAGTCGCGAATATCCGCACTATAAGCGGTACCGCACTATAACCAAAGCAACAATTTTCAAGGCCCGCACATATGCAAAACATGTGCACCGAGCTGCCACGCGTATGCGACAGTCGAGGAATGCGGCTAGAACGTTTGCATTCAATTTACAGTCGAATCCCGATAATTCGAACCAAATCACGCGGCGGCGCCTCCGACCAGCATTGCGCCGGCACCGCCATAGAGTAAAAGCTTAGGAGTGACCCCTCAATGTCGCGCGCGAACAAAAAAAAAAGAAAGAAATGCGGCGGAAATTTCACCCTCTCTCAAATGGCAAGGTCGCCAATTCTGCGTTGCGCCGGAACATGCGTGCACGTGCCGACGTCACAGCCACGCTACCGTTGCCACGCGTAGAAAATGGCAGTGAACCCTTCTTTCTTCTTTATGCTTCCTATACTTTCTAGTCACGTGTTGACCTTGCACGCTGCGGCTACGGCGCAGAGGGAAGCAGCGGCGCTGTCCCAGGCCGGCCAACGCCCGCTTCCCGATAACGGCAGAAAACGAAACTTCGGAGCTGGCGCCGGGCCGGCTGTAGCGGCGGCGCCTGCATGGAGGCGGGCGCGCACGGTGACAGTCGAAAGTGAGGAGGGCGAGGGGAGCCACCGAAGCGGCGGAGTTGCCGAGGTGAAATCCGCTTGTCTGCCGCCCTCCTCCCTCACATTCCACGGTCTCTGCGTGCGCCCTTCCCCTTGCCGTGCCGGCGCCGCCCGCTCCCTGAAGTTTCGTTTACTGCCGTTATCGTGAAGCGAGCGTTGGCCGGCCTTGGCAGTTTCGTGGCCCTCGCTCGCTATGCGCGCAGCGATATTTCACGACTCGCACTCAAGATTCTGGTTTCAGCCTCACTAGCTGTACGTTCGCACCACGTGCCCTTCCCCTCCACTTCGTCTCTCTTTCTTCCTCGAGCACTCCTTGGGGCGCCCGTTTGAGGGGAGCATTCGCCGTCTTCGCTGACTTCCGTACTCCCAGGCAGCCGCACTGTAACCGGTATTTCGTTTCCCGCAACTGCACTATAAGCGATACGTGTATACATAGAGTGCTATGGGGAAATTAACGGGAGTCTGTAAAGACCGCACTATATCCGGTCCTGCACTATAAGCGGTTACGTTATAAGTGGTCTATACTGTAATGCAGATGGCCTGTATGTGCAGATAGATTGCTTTCTTGACAAAGCACATGAATTCAAAGAAATCTGATAATCAAGTCAAATTCAATGAGGTTCATAAATGTATCGCCGGTACACAGAAAACCATTTTAGCAAAGATGAAACACTTTATTTGCACCAAGTTGTGTGGTGAAGTCACCACAGGTACGTCCGAAATAGCTCTAAAGGCCTGCCAGTACGTATCAGTGCTCATATTGTGATAGTAGACGGCGGGTGCACGCATGTATAATTAGGGAAAACATATATATATATATATATATATATATATATATATATATATATATATATATATATATACTGTGTCCCGTGACAATTGCCCCTTCCCACTCTTGGTATGCTTCACCGCATAACACTGCTGTAGTGATGCGAAGCTGACATTCGGGAACCGGCATTATGCAACTGTGCCGTAATTTCTGAGCTTCGAAGCCATTGGTGAAAATTGCAAAGACGGAGTTGGCGCCATTGCTAACAGCGGCGCATTGTTTTCAATGAAAAAACACGGCACCGAACAGCAAGAAGCTTGGTAGCGAACGTCGAAGTAGAGGCCTTGCGCTGCCACGGTGGTGGCTATGGCTACCAGCAGATCTGCTTGCGAAAGCGCCGGTTCAAGGGGGTGAGATCATTAAAATGGCAGTGGTTGTGGTTTCGATTAACACCGCTTCGGAGCTGCGGTCATGGCAAAATGTCTGGAAAATCGGACGGCTAAGGTTTTTTGTGTCCGAAATTTCAGACGTTCTTATACATTGATTCTATGGGGTACGTGGCGGTGCCGTGATGGCGTCCGAATTATTGGGCATGTTCGAAAAATTGGCATCCGGAAAATCAGTCGTTGACCATTCTAACACCTCTACAGCGAAATAACTTGCATCACGAAGGATTTCGTATGTCCGAGCTGAATTTCTGTCTGCCATGTGTATTGTGAACGCCTCTAGAATAAATACCCCTACAACGAATTTGCCTGTACAACGAAGAAATATAGGTGTCATCGAGGGCTAACTTGTTGCTTTAGAGTGAACGCGCGTAGCGGCGCTGCCACTTTCCTCCATAGCCGCTATTGAACAGCAGTGCACATAAGGACTGCCACCATGTGAGAGAGTTTGGACAACATGACCCCCCACGCTTCACTTTCAACCGACATAATGATCTTTGTAAAACTGACAACTGACGTCATCATCAAGGGACGGAGGTGAAGGTCGACGAATAGTGAAGAGCCTTCACACTAACCAAGAATTTTGATGCGGCAGACAATAGCGGCATTTGATGCTCTGCAGTTCTCCTTTAAATTGTGTCAGCTGCAGTCGCACATTCCATCAAACTAAGTGTGCAGAGAAAAATCAGGGAGTTAATTAGTAAGTACCTCTTGAATTCATGCTAAATTAAGATTTTCTTTTGCCAAATGTGCTTAGCCTACTCTGTAGCAAGCGGTACGGTGTGCGATTTTTACGATGAAGTGACCTGTATAATTAACGAAGGATTTTGGAGGTCCCAAGCACTTAGTTATAAAAGCGTTTGACTGTTCACCGAATCCACATTAACGTGCAGAAATTCTGGGCTAGTTTTGGTCATTGTGTGACCTCCATAGGTGGTGCTTTCAATGTGAATCTTGGAGTACCACTTACGGGCAATAAACTAAAGTAGAAGCAAGCGCGCATGAAGACAACTAGCCTGGTATTGACCATGTGCAAGTTCACACTTTTGTTGTCGATGAGAATGCGAGTTTAGCAACAGGATACCTATATTTTCACTTCATCATGAATACGTGACAGTAGGAATTTGCGCCTTCTTCTGCACTCCCAAAGTTAGGCAGACATGTCGTGCTTCACCTTGTATCTCTTTGTTACTAATTAGTCTTTTGTTATGCTATGAAGCAATTAATGCATCTAGCCACGATTTTCTACCAACAAACCCCCATCACTGCATTACTAAATAGAAATGGACTGTGTGAGAAGTAAACAAATATAAAAAATGCAGCCAGTTCCACGAAGTTCCACATCAAGGTACGGTATAAAACGCTTTTATTCACTGTTTAATCCCTCCCATTGCTTCAGAGTGTGGATGCATGGCTTGGAGAATGGTCTGAACTAATTGGAGGGTGTTGTGCTCATTTGATATAATCATTATAATGGATGCATACCTTTTATGGATCAAGTTGGCTCAGGGCATGTCTTCTACCGGAAGCTGAGGGTGCTGACAGCTGTCTCAGCGATGAAGATGACAAGGACTACACATGCCGTAGTAAAAGAATGGTCGTATGGGCATATGAATGTAATAGCACAAAATCAGGCTGTTGTAATTCTGCCTGAAGTAATTGTAGCTGCTATAGAAGTGTCTGTGGCTAAGATTATAGAGCGGATAGTAGAAAGTGTCGCAGAGTGCCTTTCTGGAGTTGTTTCTGCACAGATAGTGCAGCTGCTACAAGCTGCTACTGCACAGCCTGTAGCTCCGAATGTTAGTTCCACTCCACCTCGATCTCAAGAAGGCATAGTAGTTGTGACCCCAGCTCATGGACGGCAAACCAGGATTATTGAGCAGAGGCTGGTGGCCTTCAACATATTTTTGCTGGATACATCAAACGTGGAAATTTATTCACAGGCCCAGAAAAGAATAAGGTTTCCCATACAGGAAGTTGCTTTACATTGAGTTTTGAAATACAAAGAAAACATCACTGGCATCAAGTCCACAGCCGCTATTTTGGCAGTTGCCTCTGCTTTGCTCTTGTCCCTGTAATGTATAATGAGGGTGCTGCAGTGAAACTGCATATTGGTATTCTGTTTCTACAGATTTAAATTGTTTTGCAGTTCAGATTTTTCTTGATGCGATTTTACTTCATGAAACTTGGTTATCTGCTGGTAAAACTTTTCATTTGCGGAATTTTCAATTAGATCACCCATCAAGAGGCAGGCGTCTTGTGATTCTTGTCTCTACTAAGTTGTGTTGCAGGGCAAGGATAACATGTCAGTTGGCGTCCCCCCCCCCCCCCCCCCCCGAGTGTGAAATTCTTGCGCCAGAATTGATACTGCTTGGCAGTCACCCATGAACTATCGACCAAAAAGTTAACGGACCATGGGATCTCAGAAAACGCTAAATAACCGAGCAGCCTTTAAAAGTAACCAGTAAAACCGTACATCGCAATGTTGTTCACATAAATACCAGTAGAGGCTGGAAATAGGAATACCAGGCTGCGTTTTGAGGCTGCGGAGATATTCAGCTTGTCTGATCCCTTGGTCCGTAAACTTTTTGGTCGATAGTACTTTAGTTAATATTTATTTTACATTGGGTGTGCAAGATACATGTCCTCTAGACTGTGGGGATCGAGGTGCGAGACAAACTAGTTCTGACTAGTTGTGGGAAATAAATTGCTTTGGCTGGGGACTTCAACTCGCTCAACATATCATTGGGTTTCAGATCTGACCAGTGTGGTAAGTGTTTGAGGGACTGGGCCTTGGTGAACAAATTTTTATCCCTTAATTCAGGCTCAGTCACATTTCATGGACAATGTCGAACTGCGCTAGTTCTTATTTTCAGCCCTAGTCTTCCTATATCCTCTTAGGAGAGGGTTGATTATGCAATATAGTACAGTAATCACCTTCTTATCTAGGTCTTTGTGGTTATAGGTCCACAGTTCTCTGTGGGGGTTCATATATGCTCTTTTGTTATAGTATTCATGCAGCGATTTCAGCATTGCTTGCAAACGGCACTTAAATTTTTATCCCTTGTGAATCACCAGGAAGCCCCTAGTATTCGCTTTATATTATTGGCTTCACGAAAGAAGTGTATTTTTTTTTGTAAAAGTGTGTAAAAATTCAAAATCTAATAATTTGTAGGATGCTCAAGGGACTACAGGCACTGGAAAGCTGCGTAGAAGCAACACGTTCATAATCAGTATCGCAAGAACTGAAGCAATGACAACTTTTATCCTGGAACATTTAAATGCACAGCATCCGAAGCAGAAGATTAATGCAATGTTTGCTACTTGTTTTCTAAGCTGAAAACCAAGGGCGCACTTGGTTTTTAAGATTTCGAAAACACATTATGTGTCCTGTATGCTTTGGGTTTATTGTTCAGATGACCAGTGAGATTGATAACTCTCTCAGGTGATAGAGAGGAGTTTATAGATTCGATTCTCAACCTGTCTTCCATCCTCTTCTCGAATGTTTGGTTCATGAGCAGATTTTGAGGTTATTTCTATGCTAGAACTATCCTCTGTTGTTTTAAGTTTGCGTGCCACAGCTTTAGGTCCTGATGAAATCACAACAGAAATGCTAAACATATTATTTGAGCTCACTCCTAATGATTTGCAAGCTGCTAATTATTTTATCAAGAATGTACCGTTTCCTTCTGTAGGGAAGCTAGCCAGTGTGATTCTATTGCTTAAAGTCAAAGCGGAGGAAACATACTCTATATGGATATTTATTTGGCCAGTAGAGAATTGCTGAGCCCTTGTCAAATTGGAATCGGGCCTGGAATTAACAATCTGGTGCGCTCATGTTGGTCTTGAGAGCAGAATATAGCTGGCACATCAGAGACAGTACGCGACTCTTGTAAGCCTAGACATTTCTAAAGCATACAATAGTGCCGAGTATTCCACTTTATTGGAGAGGATGCATGACTTTAGTCTGCCTGGATATATTGTAGCGTGGACTTCAGAGCCCTTGCAGGACAGGGAGTTTTACTGTATATATGCATAAAATGGTATTTCTTCAGAAAAGTTCAGACAGATGCATGGTGTTCCCCAAGGTGCACTGTTATCTCCACTTTCATGGAACATTTTACTCGATTCAATCCCTTGTCATCAAAACGTTAGCACTTACATTTACACTGATGACATCGGGTTTTTTTACTTCTGCTGGGGATATTCAGTCGTTATGTGAGTGCATGCAGGAATAGTTACGTACCCCTGAAAAGTGGCTAGATGGTATTTGCCTCTCCTTTAATGTAAACAAGAGTGCTGTGCTTGTTTTTTCTCTTATCTGTCGTATCATCATGCTGCTCTTATGCAAGAAGAAAGATTAAGTATCTTGGGATTTTTAATGATGGAAAGCTTAATTGGCATTAACATATTATAAGTGTACCTGCATGTGCCACAGGCATAGTATTGAAAAGAGTCTGTAGTAGCCACCCTTCCCCACCATCACCATTTCTTCACCTTCACTAGACCCTTTCATCAGCAGTAACAATTAGATTCATTATCGATGTATTCTTCATTTACTGCGGCTGGTAATTCCCATATTTTAAATACTTTCTACCCCCCCCCTCATCTACTTCTCCTGTGATTAGTATATGGGTACCTGGGCACATGGTTCTCTTTCGAAACGAAATGGCCGATTCCCTGGTGAAGGCTTCTCTTGCCGGACATTTTATTTCTATACTTTCAACTAAAGGATTTATCTCTCCACCAAGGTTGTGGGGATCGAGGTGCCTTCCCGCGCCTCGTCCCCCAGCTCGCGCGTGGCGCTTAGCTCGATCCCCGGGAACCGCCGCCGTAACGGCAACATGGCGGACACGGCTAGCGCGCCGGACTTACTTTCCCGTGCAAACCGTGCTTCTCTCCCCCGGAATTGGACTTGCCCCGCGAGACACGTCACCGGGACGCGCCCTGATTGGCCTCCCGCACGGCGGCCCCCGGGCACCCTCTCCACCCGAGCTCTCGTCCGCTGAGCGCTTCCTCGCCGCGGGAGAGGCTCACAGGCTCGCAACGAGGTGGTTACATGAGACCTTTGTTCTCGCGACTCCTCGTTATCGCGCTTGGCGGACCGCTACCCGGTTAGCCCTAGCGCAGCGGGCGCGCGTACTCGATCGGTCTTGCGGCGAGCCTTGGCCCGTAAGCGCCGTGACTGTAGCACTGAGCTGTACCTTGGGTGAATAAACCCGTGTTTGTTGGCGATCTGACTCCGGAGCCTTCTCTGCGCCGTGTCGGAGAGTCGACGAACCCTGCCGTAGCGCCTTTGTGCGTTGCGGAGTGGAGGAGCGTCGTGCCCTTTTCTGACCGTCGCTCGTAGGGTAAGCCTTGTGCAAACCCATCTCCACAAGGTTGCACAGGTATATTCTTTCGATGGCAAAATCTTATCTTAAATATTAGAATATCAACACTTACTATTCCCTCGGAGCAGAAAATTCTGTAAAACTCGACAGATGGAGGCGATCATGAGACTGTGCTGTTGTGTTTTACAACAATAGTTATTGAAGCACTGACCTCATCTGGTGCTCTCTTCAATATGTTTTTCAACGAAAATCATGTGGTGGTGGTGGGTTGTAGCAACAGGAAAATTTTATTGTGATAGCAATTATAGGTACACTCCAGGCAAATTTCGGCCGTCATTGTCGCCGTGATGTTCCATATAAAGTCCAAGTGCGATAAGATCCTATCGGGCCCCGTGGCGTCGTATGCTCGAAGTGCGAGAGAATGCGCGAGAGGGTGGTTCAAGAAGGATAGTGGCTTGATGCGCGCCGTCTTCCTGCTCGCCCAGTGCAGTTCGTGCAACGCAGTGGAGAGTGAGTGCACGTGTACAATTCTAGCTCGGCCATTGCTGCGTGTTGTTGTTGTTGTTGTTGCCTCAAAACATGGCTCGTGGTGCGGCTGAGCGCAACCACGTGCGCCTAGTGTTGGAAGTCGCGTAATCTAAAGTTTTGGAAATGTCTTGAAGCTAGTGGCTGCATGAAGCGTTTGTTGGAACAAGCACGACAAAGAAGAGGACGAAGCGCGTGCTTGGGCCCACGCGCAACAGCAGCTATACCCACGAAGTCCTTTCTCGGTTTATTCATAATAAAACCTTTTCCTATGGAACGGGAGGCTTGATTTCCTTCAAGTGGTGCCGAAACTCATCGGAACAGCGAACTACATCGATGGTACCAAGGTAATTACCTTCCTTCCTACCGATTCATCGTACCGACCTTTGGCTGCTCATCGCGGAGTCCAACCATGGAAGCGCTCAAGCTCAAGCGCAAAGCCGAGAGATCGCAGCTAACGCGGCTTATTAACGACATCGAATCAACGCTTAGCCAAGACAGTGTTACGGAAGAGCAGCTTTGCATCCTTAGCGAACGCCTCAATCATCTTCACACCGACTTGAGGGCAACTGACTCCGACATTGTACCTCTGCTCTCTACCACGGAAGCTGAAGCAGAGTTTGATCGGGTTGTCGATTACAATGATCGAGCCACAGCGACGTCCGCGAAGCTCACATACCGTATACATCAGATTCATGAATCACTCAACCGTACGTCATCGTCGACGTCAAACGAACCCGTTCAACGCACGCTGCAACCCGGTGTTCATCTTCCGAAGATCGAACTTATAAAGTTCAATGGTCGACCATCAATGTGGCCGCCTTTTTGGGAACAGTTCAACCAAGTGATCCACAACAACGGTGGCCTCACCGACGTCGACAAGTTCACCTATCTACGCTCAGTCTTGACCGGCGACGCGGCATTGGCGATCGCGGGACTTCCAGCAACTGCGAGCTGCTACAGTGATGCCCTGGACATTCTAAACGGCGCTTTGCTAAGGACGACTTGATCATTCAGGATCACATGCAGCGACTCATCGACTTGCAACCCGTTCGATCCCCCAATGACCTTCGTGGCCTTCGAAGCCTCTACGACGCTGTGCAGTCCCAGACACGTGCCTTCAAGACTCTCGGGATATCGGAAGGTAATTATTCTTCAATGCTCTACCCCATTCTCCTGAAATCGCTTCTTCACGATATTGCCCTCGATTTCAACAAGACCATCGCACGCCAGAGTTCTGAGGAAAGGGGAGGAGCTGGAAGCACTGGCGAACAAGCACAGCGCACCCAGCAACAGAAGTCGAGCATTAAGTTTCGGCCCGTGAATTGACAACAAACTCAGCCTGGTGGACAGGACCCCATTGGCTTACTTGTGAAGAGAATGAATGGCCACCACACCGTAGACCAAACTCAACCAATCTTCCACCGAGTATCACGGAGGAGCGTATTCATTGGGTACCATGCTTGCAAGTCGCCATGCAAGCCGAACCACCTATTATAGACATTCACAACCACAGCTCTCTTACTCGACTACACCATGTTACAGCTTGGATACTGCGATTTACCTCGAAGTTGAAGCGGAAAAGTGGGTCCCGGGGAGCCCTGAATGCAGAAGAAGTACAAGCCGGCGAACTATACTGGATAAAGAAGGTTCAAAGCTTAGCCTTTTCTCCTGAAATTGACCGCGTCTCCAAAGGAGCTCAATGTATAAAGGATTCTATACTGCGGGACGTGACATGCTTCCTCGACAATGGAGTTCTTCGAGTCGCAGGACGCCTAGAATACAGTAAGAAATCATACGATGAAAAACATCCAATCGTCTTACCAAAGGACCGCTATTACTGCAAGCTCCTCGTGATGCAGCACCATCGGCAACTTCTTCATGCAGGAGTTCGGGATACACTTGTACAAATAAGGGAAATATTTTGGATATTACGAGGACGGCAGCTAGTGAAGAAGGTAATCAGAGGATGCATCGTGTGCCAACGCTACAACGTCAAAGCTTTCTCCGAAGTGACTGCACCGTTACCACCTGAAAGAGTAACCGCTTCGGAACCCTTTCAAGTAACAGGACTAGATTTCGCCGGTCCCCTCTACGTTAAACATCCAAATGACTACGCCAAAGTGTATATTTGCCTATTCACGTGCGCCGTGATTACAGCTGTTCACCTCGAACTAGTAGAAGACATGACCGCCACGAGCTTTCTCAACGCTTTCCGACGCTTTGTGTCGCGGCGGGGACTTCCTTCTGTTATATATTCCGACAACGCCTTATCATTCAAGAAGAGCAAGAGAGAGCTTTCGAGATTGTGGCAGTCATTGAGAAATGAAGAAGTTTGTAACTTCATCGCGAACCATCTCATAAAATGGAAATTTATCACCGATCATGCACCGTGGTGGGGCGGTTTTTACGAGAGACTTATCAGGTCGGTCAAGCTGACGTTGAAGAAGTGCATCGGCAAGGGACATCTTACGGAGAAACAGCTACAAACAACTTTAACTGAAGTAGAAGCTGTGATCAATTCCCGGCCAATCACATACGTTTATAGCGACTATCGTGATCTGGAACCCCTCTCCCCGGCTCACTTTCTCATTGGAAAGCGAATATCTGCACTTCCCGACCTAACACGCGGCGAGATCACAGCCGATGGTCGCCATATACTACCTATGTGGGAACAACGAGAAAAAAACTCGAAGAACTTTCTGGGAACGTTGGTCCAAAGAATACCTCTCGGAGTTAAGAACAATGTCAAGCTCCAAGTCAACGACACCGTTCGACAGAATTAAGAAAGGTGACCTCGTCCTTCTACAAAAGCCCAACAAGCCCCGGCAACTATGGAGCATTGTTCGAATAGAGGAGCTCCATAAAGGAAGGGATGGCAGGACAAGAACCTGTACCTTGAGACTACCGGGCGGATCTACCGTTAAACGGGTCGTTCAACACCTGTACACGCTGGAATCAAACTTTTTGTGAACTTCTGCGCGCGGGGCAGTTTGTTGGAACAAGCACGACAAAGAAGAGGACGAAGCGCGTGCTTGGGCCCATGCGCAACAGCAGCTATACCCACGGAGTCGTTTCTCTGTTTATTCATAATAAACCCTTTTCCTATGGAACGGGAGGCTTGATTTCCTTCAGCGTTTGCTTGCTTCGTGCTGTTGCCACTCTTCATCAGGCCAGAGAGTGAAATCTGTTCATGTTTGCCTGCGCGCGTGTGACACCATGCTTGTTAATTTGGTTAGTAAACGAATGTTTACTGCAATTTATACGGCCGATAAAACTATACTGACCGTACTTCATATAGCTGTCTAATAATTTGCTATGGCGATCAATGCTTCGCCTTTCGGGCGAAAATGCGACTTTCTTTACCAACTTGTCGGTGCATCTCTTCCCAGAGAAGGAGTGCACAGGAAATTCCACTGTGCCAGCTTGGCCTGCTCTTGAATGTTTCTGTACCATCATATTTTGGAAGACTCGTACTGGGGCACATGCACAGGAAGGTATGCACTGCCATAGAAAACAATTTGTTCCTCTCCTGTTCACTAAATTGTCAACATTATTGGTGTTTTATTTGTTTCTTTCCCTATCAATTTGGTAGTTTTAATAGCAATAGCTGTCATGTGTTTACTCGCCTAATCATTTTGATGCACACCGGTGTCTGTTGCTGGAATTCCAAAATCCTTTGAGAAACATCTACAAATAAAGAAATCCTAATTTTCCCAGAAGGATTCAAACTCTGGACCAGCTGATTGCCAGTGAAAGATTCTACCTCTCGGCTACTCTGCTGATGCTACAGCAGTGGAGAAAAATTGCTGGCTCTCCTGTAATCGAGAGTAGATGTAAGCATGAAATGGCTACCGGCAAAGCACATTGGTTGGAGATGATACTAGCCACAATCTTAAAATGGGTGTAGTGCACATTTGCAACGGCACACCACACCACACTGCACTACACCACTGCACGCCACACTGTGCACTGGTTCATATGGACGCTGCCCAGCTAAAAGAAGAAAACAGGCTGAAGGCGGGCACGACAGGCAGCGAAAGACGCCAGGGAGACTAGAGTGCTGTCACGGAGCGGCATATTTTCGAATGGTTTGGACGCTGATTAACGACACGCCGAATTACGAGCGTCAAAAAAACGTGGGCTCCTGACTGTGCAGCGTATAATTTATTCGACATCGACACGCCGAATTACGGACGTCAAAAGCGTCGTGGCCGCTCGGGGTGCCATCTCGATTCGAGACGCGACACGCCGATTACAGACCCCGAAGTGTGCGTGTACGGCCACGTGGTAGTGCCGGGCTCGACCTTGGCCCTTGACCTTGGGGGAGAGGAGAATCTGCGTTTGTCGTCCATGGTGAAAGGGGCGCGGCCAAGATTGTTGGGAGCTAAGAGCCCTGAATTCGGAGAATGCTACATAGCGGCAGTTTCCCTACCTAGGGAACTAGGGAAAGGAGAGGCTATTTAAGCGCATGTTTTGGGCCCTGCTGATTAGTCTAGAAGCTGATCCTGTAATCTGCGGAGAAGTAGTCAAGGAGCTAGCGCCAGTCCAGTATCGCCTGGGCCGCCTAGCCGCGTCGGAACTCCAAGTAACTAGTTGACGTACGAGACGTCAAACCAGCGTCTGCAACGAAGTCCTCGGTAGTCCGCCTCAATTTAGCTCAACCTGCTTGAGGGAAGTCGTCGGATCTAGACTCCCGGGAAACCCAGCCCAGCAATTCGCATCTACCTCGACAAGATCGGAACCGCCAGCATTCTTCGGGAAAGCTTTGTGCACCGACTTCACGGTTATGGACTTGCTGCTGCTGCCCGGCCATGCGTATGACACCATTTGTTTTCTTTTGGACTTTGATTGCTCTTGAACTTTGTTTTAGTGAAAACTGTTAAGTGTATTCTTGTGTATTTGATCCTCGCACTGTTTCATTTTTATATCTACTGTTAATCGCTCGTATTTATTTGTCCTTATCATTGTGTATATTAAGCTCAGGTGTGTTAGTCTGTCTTGTGTCTTTTTTATTATTGTATTTTATTAACTTGTGTGTATTTATCAGCCGATAAATATCTTGTTTTTTTGTTTACTCCCGACTCTGACTCTTTTCACTGTGCTCGCTTGCGTACGGAACGACCAACCAGCTTGTCTACCCCGTCGATCGACTTCGCGCCGACGACGAATCGGGGACTGCTAGCTGTGACAAGTGCATTGCCCAGCTTGAAGAAAAGCGCCGAAGGAGGCACCATGCAGCGTGGCGCCATCTCTTGAGGCGACGCAAAACCCGTGCCACGGAACTCATGGACTGCTGGTGTTCAAAAGAGCACAGGCAGCCCTGTCTCAGCACCAAAAGAGGCCAATCAAGTGTATGGTGCCCTGTATCTGCCTTTTGAGCGTCTCTATTGGAAATGACAAATAAAACTTAAGCGTACTAGAAGTTACCGCTTCAGTGATATTGGGAACAAACATTAGGAAGAACTCGGAAGCAATATTTTTTGTAACTTGTTTGGGCAGCAAGTATATAGCGTAGGTAATGGGGTCCTGTACAAAGGGTTGGGGGCCAGACACCTCATTTTCTAAACTTTTGACTAGTTGCCTGGATGATCTCGATTTGTTGTCACAACAATGCCCGGATGTTCTCGTTTGAGTGCCCGGATAACGGGTCTGGCTTTTGGCTCAAGGTCACTTGAAGGTCGCCGACAATGGAAGCTAGAAGCATTTCATGCTTAATACTGCACCTGGAGAGTACAATCAGGCCAGCAGCTGCTATGAATGTCTGATGCCTGCTTGACATCTACAGATGTGTACCGGATATGGCTGGCATCTGTGCTTCCACCATGTTCAAGCAACTCGGTTTCCTAGTTTCACAGGCCATCCTGAAATAAGTTTTAATGCAATTAGCATTCTTAAGATACTAATCCCACTTTGGTGTGCTGCTATCTAACCACTATCACATGACAACTTGGGCCACCAGCTATGTGTCCATTCTTGGCCAATGCCCCAGAATTGATATGTACCCGAATAAACAAGCAAGACAAGACCATCCAGTGGCGCTGGATATGTGCCCATTCTTGGCCAATGCCACAGAATGGGTATGTACCCGAACAGACTAGCAGGGCAATAGACAAGAAGTGAAGAAGCCAGCAACAGAAGCAGACGAGTGTGGAGAAAGAATTGAAGTGAACAAACCGGAACTTGATCGCGCATTGAGCGACGTTGGTTCTTCTTGTCCAGCTTGAGCATGCACTAAACGAGGAGCATTGAGCTGTAGAGAAGTGAAGTCCGCAACCAAAAATTCAACAAGTCGGCTATAGAGAAGTGCATAAAAGTAAATTCCAATTGCATTATTTTGTACAAACATTTTTCTCATAAGCTCCTCGTTTTGCATAACATTTACATTTAATATTTGTGCAAACATTAAACAAATGCTTCGCTAACACTGATTTCAACACAAACGTGGAATCTGTGCAATTGGTAATGAACCTGAAGCAATGTAAATCTCTGAATGACCACTACAGATTGTATTAAAGGTTTCTTCAGCTATATGGTGTGTTGCTACATTGCTTGAATGCCGATTCAATTAATGTCGGAGCCATCATGAGATGGGTTTGCCGGAATGTTTTTTTTTTTTGCATGAAATGAGAACTAGCGCATGCATCTGCTTCGTCTTCATTAGTCATAAGTTTGAGATTTGTCAGCTTGCTCTTTCTTTCCTCTTTCCTCCCCTTCTTCCTATCTTCCATTTCTGTTTCTATCTCCTCCTTTATAAAGAGTAGGCAGGCGTTGTGCCCCTTCCGGTGGCAGTTGCCAGCCTGCTCCTGACTTTCCCTTTCCTGTCAAATGTAGATGGTTTCAAATCAATAGTAATAATAATAATAATTAGTCATCTGGTGTTTGGCATGATAGGTAAATCAAAGAAAAATCATGTACTTTCATTTTGCCACAGGGGAGCGTAAGGGAGCATAACTTCCAAAAACGAATAGACTCAATTTTTTTCTTCTCAAAAATATATTGCTCATGTGCATTTACGAATGTTTACCCCAAACAACATAGCGCAATACAGTGCAAGTCGAAACTGTAATTTGTTTTCTTTTTAATTAAAAATGCAAATTATAGCATCTTTGTCTGATGGTTCAATTGCAGTTTTATTTGCTGCCCTTCATTTAATTTATTGAGCTTTAAGGTTATTCAATTAATGCATTTTTGTCTGCACCACTTAATTCTTTGCCAGTCCCCCTCAGTCAGTATGTGCTATGGTTTAATGCTATTATCATCATTTAAAGGCACATCATCTTCAATAACGAACATGCGCAATAAGGATGAAGAATATGAAAACTGCAGTTGTTCTGAAGCCATTGAAGAGTTCATAGTTGTTTCAAAAATATTTTTTAGTTAAATTTATAATTCTTATTTTCTATTCTTTTGATTCTTTCCCAATTATCTCAGTTGTTCTCACGGAATTACTAATCGCCTTCTAATTCCATCCTTATCTTGGTTGCAAAATATTTATTTATGCTTTGTTTGTTCAGCTGCTTTTCTCTCCTTGTGCTGTGCGCTATTTATTGTTAATCTCCTTTATTGTATTGATGTAACTTTTTTTTTCTTTTCCTTTTTCCCCCGTGAACCTCAATTATGTTAAGTTTTATATAAGTTTACTGCTGTTTCTTGTTTCCCACTTCTTCGAATGTAACCCACTCCCCTCTGTAATGCCCTCGGGCCCTGAGGGTACTGAAATAAATAAATAAATCCTTCATAGTGGCTTCGAGCCAGTGACAGAGGGCAAAGAAATTCGTAATGCATGCATGGCTCCCAGCAACAGAAAAAACGGCATGAAGTGGACGAAGACATCCTTTACCGAACAACTTGAGATGCCGCAATGACAGGGGTCTGTACTTGGTGTGTGGGGGTCTTCCCCAACCCGTAGCGCTTATAATCGCAGCTACGTAGGGTTCGGGCGAATAAGGCAACAAGCGAGTCAACTCAACAACGTTTATTGCTGCGGGCAATAAAACACACTTGCAGAGGGAAGTCCGCTCTGTATAATAAGTAATAAATAGGCTTGCCCCGTTGCGTGTAGAAGTCACGCAAACGAGGTCACTCACGGGTTGCAGCGGGTATATCCGTAAGGGCAGGTCAGGAGTAGCGAGGTCAGAGCCCGGGGGTCTCTCGGTCGCGCTCTTTTATACCTTTTTACCTTTTCGCGAGGGGAATGTCCTCCTCGCCCGCTGGATAATTCCCTCTTCCCGCGCGGGCACGCGCGTCGCGAGAGGCGAGCGAGAACCGGGAGAGGGCAAAGTGCACCTCTCCCGTGTCCGCCCTCCGTGCGCAAGCGACGACGAGCGCCCGCGGGAGAAGGTGGCAGCGTGTGCTCCCCACATCTAAAGCCCCTTGATGTTAGAAAGTAGCGACACTCTCCCCCACGCGCGCGCTTTCCTCCTCAATTCTCCTCGGATTTCCTCCCTCACCGGGCCAGCGCGGCGCTGAACCCTCCAGTGGCTCGCTGCAGCCGCATTAGAATCAATGCGCGCGCTTGTTTATTCGGCCCTTTGAAGCGTTGTATGGGAATACATCCCTTGTGAAACTGTCATGACGAAAGTACGTTTCCGATAGAACGTCGTGCCATTTTTTTAGGACGCTTCGATAAATACAAGCGGAAGCGCTCCGAAAAAATGAGAACCAAGCAGTGGCTGAGCTGTTTACCTCTACGTCGCCACTTGGGTTGTCCGTAACGCGGAGGTGTATTGGGTGCATACAATATAAGCAGCGTAGAGTATAAACGAGAATTTGGTTCACTATCTTCGCTCTTAAAAGGCTCAGAGAAGGTAACCTAGAAGAAATGTGATAGTTTACTTAAAGTGAATTCGCCAAAATGAGTGGGCCAAAAGCCTTTGTACCAATGCCACTGTGCGAAATACGTGCTGTGCTTGCGAAACAGCCAACATAGAACTTTACACACGCGCCTGTATTCCGTCACTATGAAACGACGAGAAATTACATTCCATCACCTCTGGGAGTAACCTAAGTCTCTCTCTCTCTCAAAAAAAAAGGCTGATTGCTTACACGGAAACTGCTAAGACTGGCACTTGATAATTAACTTACAGATTTCAAGATGTCAAGTTTATCAGAATTGAGGGAGATTATCAGAAGCGCGTGGCTTGTACTTAATGAGCATGCGCGAATAATACATAATACCACTTATCTACCTATATATTGCGGTTCATGCTTTTGCAACATAAAGTACATAAAGAAAAAAATGCTCGCTGTATTGAAACTTTGCAAAGATACAATAAGTACGCAATAAGACTAAAATAGTTCCTTGGCTTCACAAGTATCAGGCGCAAGGATCACAAGCACACACACACGCACACACATACATGCACACACATACACGCACACAAGCACGCACATACACAAACACGCACACACACACGCACACAACTACAAATATGAGTTACAGGCATTAACTCACAAATTACATACATTTGAAAACTAACGCACGCGCGAAAACACAAAAAGCTTTGTCACGGCTCGAAGAGTCAACGAAAATTTCAGCCGACACACTTAAAAAAAAAACTATATGCACAGTTATCGGTGCTCTGTATTAAACTGAACGAAGAGTCCGGCTATGCGAAGAGCATTAAAATCTCCATGCAACTTCATCCACAAATATGAGGAAAGCTGCAACTAGAGTGTACTAGAATATGGTCGAGTGGGACGAGCGGCTGGGGCGGCGCATGCTTTGCAGTGAGGCGCCCGACGTGGAAAAATACTGGGGCGGCGCTGCGGTCGAACTGGATTGGGCTGCATCAAGGTCGCGCCGTTGGAAACTGCTGGCGATACAGCTCGGCAGGGTCATTCGTAGTACTTCGCGCGCTGGTATTTGCGTTCAGACCGATAAAATGGGGTTCATAATTGCATATGGCATGTATTTATGCCTTAAGAATAAATTCCTTTCCTTTCTCTTCTTTATTTATTTTTTATTATTTTTTAATGCCGCTTGGTGATTGCGCGTGCATTGCGGCCGCAGTGTCGGCTTTCATTTTACTATGTTATTGTACGGTTCCCTTTGGAGAAAAAATGTTTTTGTCGTTCTTCAAGCAACATGTATGTCTCGTGTGTATTGTTGCGCATATAGTTTTCCATCAGTAGGTCTTGCGAAACGCACACGAAGCAACATATGTAACGTTCCTGCTTGCCGCTTCAAACAAGTAAAGCATATCTGCCCCATCCGGCGCCTTGAACTCAGATTTACTGGAAGCATTGGTATAGATAAAAAAAAAATAGGAGTAAACTGCAGTGCAACATTCCATTCAAGTGTCCGCATTTCTCGCGTAACAGAATGTGGAGTAATTGGTACGGGGTCATTTACTGCAGTCGGACCTTGAGCGCCGAAAACGGTTTTAGTTAGCCATTCTATATGCTAATCTTTGGCCGTAAGCCGTACGTGGATTTTTTTTTCAGTCGATTCTTCAAAAAATAAAATAAAGCCTGCGCGGTAGCCTAATTAGTGCCTATATCGTGGATACGGCGTTGCGCTGCTAATTCTGGAGCTCGCGGGTTCAATCCAGGTCGCGGAATTCCATGGGAACGAATTGGAATAGACTCGTGGTACTTCTATTTAGGTGCGCGTTAAAGAACCCCAGGTGGCAAAAACTATAGCGGTTGCCTCATAATCATATCGTGGTTTTGCCACGTAAAACCCAAGAATTTGCTTATATTAAAAAAAAAGAAAAAAGCAGGTGGCTGCGTTCTTCGGCCTATTTCTGGGGGTGTAAACAACATAAATTATTCTAGAGTCTGATTTCCGAGAAAAACATGTTACGCTTATCCTATATTTCATGCGTAATTGTAATGCCGTTCCCAAATGTATGACCGCTCAACTCTGTAGCGTTCAGTTATCTGATGCACTATCATAACGACTATAATAAACAATTAAAGGAACGGCATACCTCACACAGAGGTAGAGATATGTGCAGATCTGTTGCGTTCGTTGAAGAAGATAAGTGTGGTACCACATGGGGCACTCAGTTTTAATGGGTTGCAAACATGATGAGACTGTCAGCAATTCTTGTCTGACTCAAGTTAGCAGATTTACAGGCTGCCCCAAAACGGGGCGTTTATATAGAGCTAGGAACTTGTTAAGCAGGACTTATTAACACCCGTCCGTTAATTCTCTCAGGAACTGCGCCTCTGCGCAACAGCCACGACTATCCGACAGCAAAATTATTCGGAATAACAGTCCTCACTTGCATGCAGTCACTCACCTTTGAGACTTCAATAGTGCTGTTATGCATTATATTAGAACGGAAATGACTATTCCGCGTCGTACATCATAATAATAACACTTGCATACACACAAACACACACACACACACACACACACACACACACACACACACACACACACACACACACACACACACACACACACACACACACACACACACACACACACACACACACACACACACACACACACACACACACACACGCACGCACGCACGCACGCACGCACGCACGCACGCATATATATACAGGGTGTTTCAGCGAACACTTTCAAAATTTATTTAAGGTTACCTGTGGCAGATAGCCCGATTCTAGTTAAAGAGCTGGTCTACTGGAAGAGGCGGGCATTACTTGCAAAAAACATTGAAATGCATAATCGACTAATTACCAAAAATTGACTAGTTTTTAACTAATTACCTGATGGCCCATATTGCAATTTACAAATTGTAGTCGTGGAGTTCGCAAAGCGGATCCATTTGGAATTAATTATCAGGATAACACCAGTTTCGAGATATTAATTCCCAAACTTTGCGCAGAAATGCATTGGCGTTCCAGCTAGTTTTGTGCATCAATGCGTAAATCGACGTTTTGTTAAAAACTTAACTGGAACACCAATGCATTTCTCCGCAAAGTTCGGGAATGAATATCTCGAAACTGGTGTCATTCTGAGAATTCGTTCTAAGTGGATCCTCCTTGCGAACTCCACGGCTACAATTTGTAAATTGCAATGTGGGCCATCAGGTAATTAGTCGATGATGCATTGCAATTTTTTGTGCAAGTAATGTCCGCCTCTTCAAGTAGACCAGCTCATGAACTAGAATTGTGCTCTCTGCCACAGGCAACCTTTCAGAATTTTCGAAAGTGTTCGCTGAAACACCCTGTATATATATATATATATATATATATATATATGGTTTTGCCTGCCATGAATATTATTTCTGCGAATGAGTTTTATTTCCAGTATTTACTAATAAGTGTGTTTGTTTCTGCAAACACGTGCGCTTATTCCGGTCGGGAGTTCTCACTTTCTCAATTACTGCATTTAGAATGTTTGTTATTTTCCCCTTATATATATATATATATATATATATATATATATACCCTTTGAGTTCATTACCTAGAAATACATTGGTCATTCTTCGCGCCACGCAGTAATAACCTGGTTTATTTCACTGTAATATTGTTTTCTTCGATCCTTGTCCCTGATCAATATCCACCAACAAGAAGCGCGTGTAAAATGACACGATATCAATAATAAAAGTTTCTTACGTAGCCTTCATGGTGCGGAGATACCAGTTACTTTTAGAGGACAGTGGTAAAAACAGCAGTTCACCTGGCTAAAACTACATTTGGCACCGGCCGTCAAGAGTCATGGGCGCACCGAAGCAACTAAACATTAAAAAAATGTACTGTACAGAGGTTCTGCGAGAAAAACTGGGCGTCCGTCAGCGTCCGCGTAGCGAACGCGCGCTCGCTAGCAGACGACGCGCTTGACAACGACAGCAAAATTGAAGACGTCGCGTTGTATAATCCCTGCCTCAAATATATATGTTTGACAAAATGGTGTAAACATAAAGTTGCAGTTGAAATAAAGCACTATTTTAAGAGCGTACTATGCGCAAACGGCCTCGGCGCCCGCAGCGAAATTACGTTGAATATGCCGCGGAGCGCGTCTCCGCCCCAATCCAGTTCGCTCGCAGCGCCCTCGCACTATTTTTCCACACGCGGCGCCTCAGCGGCAGAGCGCCGTTCGGCCCACTCGACCATTGTCTAGTACACTCTAGTGCCGGTGCTGAGTTCGAGGCACAGTGCGCGCGGATGCTTCGCGGACGCTTCTACTTGCTAGAAGTGTTCAGCCACATGACTGACAAGCTATCAAGTGCATCGTGTCGACATGACGGGCTGTTGTGTTCCCAAGTGCGCCGGATCGACGCGTAAAGGACTGCGTTGTTTTCGCTTCCCCCGGGACCCAGAGCGACGGAAGAGATGGGAAGCCCAAGTAAAGCGCGATCACTGGAAGGCAACGGATAACTCCTGCATTTGCGAGGTAAGTGTCAAGAATGTTTAGACTACCGCACCGTGTTTTTCATTTAAATAAGAAAGTATTCTCTGATCCTCGCTCACGTACCTACGTTCGCTCACGAACTAAGTAAGCACTGCACCGATGCTGTCTGAGTAGCGTATGGTTTGCGAGCGCGCGTCGCATAGGCTTTTTTCGTTTTGATGGGCGCAGTCTGTACCCTTATTTTAAGGACTGACGAAGATGCTTAGCCGCGAAATAGTCTTACATTAGCGACGAATCGTCACGTAAGCCACCTATTTTCTTTTTTCACGGGAAGCACACATCGTGTGTGTCTCTTGTTTTTTTTTTTTTTTTTTTTTTTTTTTTTTTTTTTTTTTAGGTACTGGTTATTTGGGACTAAAGAATGCACTGGTTCGTCTGGGGAGAGCGGCTGTTTTGTACGTGGTAAGCGAAACATTGTGATTTTCTCTGATTTCTCAGGAGATATCTTGCGGACCTCAGGGTGTTACGTTACATAGCTGATTTCTTAGACTTGTACATATTTGTAGCGTGGTGATCGTAAGCCGATGGTCATTCGTGCTCATTCCCGATCGTAGTGGGTACTGTGACGGTCTTTAAATGCCTGTGCACGGTATGCCCAGGTGTAGTAGAGTTAAGGGGCATCATGGAACCAAAATGTTCGGCGCTTTCTGGCATGGTGTCTGTTGTAGCCTGTGCATTTCTTCGAAACGTGTGAAGCGAGGTAATACAGCATTGCTTCTGCTAAAATTTATTTTTAAGCACTGTAATGGGTTCTCTGTATTTACAAGGCAACTTTTCATATCAATAATCACTTTTGTTGTTTTACCTGTACTTAGAAACACTTTGAAGAGGACCAGTACGAGGGAAATCGACAGGATGGGCGCCGTCTGTTAAAGTCAACAGCCCTACATCATCATGGACTATATTTTCGAAGTGAAAAACATTGCTAATCTGTATTTGACTGTCTTAGTTTCATTTACGGTTTTTGTACGTGATATGTATGCAGTGTTGTTTAGTTTTCAATGTAGTTATCAGTGGTCTAATGGTTATTTATGAAATGTTCTGTACTCGCCATCGATGTGTTTGGCTGATGCGACGTATTCGATGGTAGCTGATGTATGTATTCTGGCTGGATATCTGGCTGGATATCTTGATTAATATTACCCGCGGTTGCGTTTTCTTGTTTGCATTCTTGTTTTCGATGTATATTGTGTGTAATAAGGTTGATGTACTCACTTAACCCCCCCCCCCCCCCCCCCCATGTAATGAATAAATAAAAAAAAAAACTATCCCGAATTGTGTGTCGAGCCTACCTTGCGAATTAATTTTTTTATCTCGTCTTTCAGATAACCTTCAGGCGCCACACAGTACATATAATTTTTCATGTACATATCTCTTTCATGACTGATTGTACTAGACATTAGAAGTAAATGTATTTTGTGCATCGTTTGATTTCTTGTGTGTACTACGCAAGATTGACACAGACAAGTTACGTTACATTTTTCTCTACAGCACTAACTAAACCTTATTTTCACATCGCAGTTATTTTTACACCAGCTTAATCCTGTCAGCACACAGTTTTGTGGGCAAAAAAAGCAAAAATTGCGCGTAGATATCGTCAAATAATTGCAACGAACGCGAAGAGCACGCGCAACGCAAGGGAAACTAACCGCCGTGCGCGAGTGGCTGGCTACGGTAAAGGAGGCGTGACGTGTAAACCAAAATACAACAGCGAAAAAGAAAAACTTCCACACACAGGGGGTCGCAAACCTTATATACCAAGCATCGAAGCGCAAAAAAAAAAAATAGTGCGTATTTTAAACATACACACGGCATATTAAATGTGATTGAATTAGGCAACTTGGGGCATGTTCCCGGCGCCATACATTTACGTCTTCGACCTTCGACGAGTTAACGGCTATTGGTTATAAAGATGTGCAGATGCGATACCGATAAAAAAATCCTCATCAAGGCAAAGCACTTGGAAGCGCGCCGCGAGTAACACTTTATGAACGCAAGCGTAGCTGAGTCTCAGCTCGTGTGACACAATATGGCGGCGCCAGCGGGGTTGTCTCCACCCTGGACGGCGGCGCTGTGCATCGAGGCACCCTAGGTCGCAAGAGGATGCAGCGCCGCGACGTATCATAGCGGCTACCTGACAAAGGGAGGAGTGGCGCGACGCCTCATCGGCGTCATCGCTTGCGCCGACGCAGTCTGAGCAGCCGAGCGGAGTGAGCCCCCGCGCTGCTTCCCTCCAGATTGCGGAACTTTTGGACCCGCCGTTACAAGTTGGTCTTTATTCTATGCAGTTACACTCACCGTTATTTTTGTCAGGGCCAGCCGTTAAGTTCCTGACGCGTGTTCGTTCATGAATGCGGAGCACCAGACTGCCTTCCACATCTACTTTGCTCACGTGAGTAGTCATTGCCACTTTGACACCTGTCGTGATTAATTATTTACAGCGCTTTTCAGGCGGGAGTGTTAGGCGGGAGTTTTAGGCGGTAATGAAGTTCTGCAATGAAAGCGCCTTGATTTTAACTGGAATCTCTAATATTGTTTAAGAGGTATGTTTACGTCTGCGTACGTTTCTGTTATTATGTGCGTATTCAGGTTTGCCAAAGCTGTCTAAAATTACCTGTGGGACATTTCAATGACTGGTGGTCGTTAGGATGACGATGACATTCCCGTTTTTCATGGAATGATGAGACGTGCTACAATCGTCTTCGCGTAGCCTTGGTATTCTTCCGTCGACGCTCTTGTGCAAGATCACTCGTGTGTTTTTCCGAGCGTGAAAGGTGCCCGCGAATACATGCAAAACTGCCAAACGACTGGCCGGTGGAGGCAGTTTGCGTCTATTGGCGGGCATCTGTCACAGTTGAAAAAACACTTTATGTAGGCGTCATGAGCAACAGAAAGCTTTATCGGGGCTTTCTCAAGTTGCTTTACAATCTTCTCATTCACACTTTTCAAACCAACTATAATAATTGAGAAGTTAATTAATTAGAACAAATTATCTAACTTGGCGGAATGCAAAAAAAATAACGTGAGTATCTCCAACATTACCTTGGTTCTGTCCAGGTACGTGGCACTTGCATATTTTTAAAGTTTGGCTAAAGTTAAATGAAACACCCTGTATGTAGTGCACTGTTGCCTTCTTTTATTGCGATAGCAATTATATGGACACTCAAAAGCAGATTTCTGCCGTCGGCGTCGCCGTCGCCGTCGCTGTCACCGTCGCCGTGAGGTTCCGTATGACGTCAATGGAGAAGAAATCGCGCGCCGAACGCTGTATGTGCGAGTGAAAGGGCGCGAGGGGCGCGCGCTTTCTAGGGGAGTGAACGCACGGCGGAGAACAAACGCGCGTTGCGCGCCGTGCTCCTTAAGGGCTGCAGAAGTAGGCGTCTCTTTCCTTCTTTACAATCACCATATATTTAGAGCAAACGCGCCTTCTTCCATCGCGCGAAAGGCCGTGGGGGAGGGAAGGGAGGCGACGTTTAGCTGCTGCACCAAGTGCCTATTTATATCAGAGGCTCCGGCAACAGTCACCAACGCTGCAACGCTGCACGCATTTTGAGCGAACGCGGGCAAAACGCCGACGGCGTCGACAACAGTTCTGCGTGTTGCCGGTGCTGCTGCATGTCCAAGTTTATACAGCTGATAAAGCTAATATTATTCCTCCATATAGCTCTCTACAATTGATGCTTCGCCTTTCAGGTGAAACTGCGACATCTTTTTCTGTAACATAATCAGACAGTGTAGCTATTTACAGCATCTTCTTTTTACGATACTTAACATTTGTTGGCTTCAGTCATTCAGCAAATAAATTTTGATGTCGCACTATCTGTCTGTGCAGTAACAAAATTCTGTTAAAAAGAAATTCCGATATACAGTTGTAATAGGCACTAGAGTTCTTTTTTTTTTCTTTTTTTGTAACCTACTATGTAACCTACTATGCAGAGGGTGAAGACACCAATCATGTACCCTCTACAGGTGCCGAAAGGGGAAGAGGAAAACGCAGCCCCCCAAAGGGCCACCACGAAACTCCTGAACTTCAAGAACCCAGGTAACTGTTATTTCATATTAAAGTCGTACGAATAAAATTTTCAACGTGACAGATATACAGTCGAATCTCGATAATTCGAACTCGAAGGAGCCCGAAAGTTCGTTCGAATTAAATGCAGTCCGAATTAAAGGAAGGACTTATTTCTGAAGTATTCGTGCACTATAGGACTACGTACGAACGGTGCGAGTCGTTATCACGGCGCGCAAGCAGATGGAGAGCGAGGGCCACGAGACTGCCCACATCGGCCAACGCTCGCGTCGCGATAACGGCAGAAAACGAAACTTCGGGGAGCGGGCGGCGCCGGGCGCGCGCGGACACGTCGAAGCTGAGGGAGGAGGGCGGCAGGGAAGCGTATTTGGCTTCGGAAGCGGTGACCCCGTCGCTTCGGTGGCTCCCCTCACCCTCCCTCTCAAATCCGCTTAGCTTAGTAGCTTCGCTTAGTAGCTTCCCCACCTTCGACTGTCTCCGTGCGCGCCCGTCGCCGCTCCCGTCGGCCCGGCGCCAGCTTAGCCCTCTCTCTTTCTTTTCCTGCTGTTGAAGCGAGCGTTGGCCGGTTATGGGCAGTTTCGTTGGTCAGAGTGGGCCTCCGTCGTTGCTTCCCTCTGCGTCGCAGCCGCAGCGTTGGCTTGGACATCGACTCGTACACGCGTGCTACGGCGCGACGAAGAAACGGCGACCTTGCCATTTGAGAGAGAGAAATTTCCGCCGCGGTTCTTTTTCTTTTATTGCGATAACAATTGTAGGACACTCCAAGAGCATTTTTGCCGTCGTCGTCGTCGCCGTGACATTCCGTATAACGACCAACGGCGATGAAATCGTCGCCGCGCGCCGTGTGTGGGTTTTAGTGTGTGGGTTCATTCCGGTGTAAGCAATAAACTGCATATGCAAGCACTCTAGAGCGCATAACTGTTTTATAAACTGCACGAGGTTAACGCATTGGCTTGCGTAACTATAAATGTCACCAAGGTCAAAGTTAGTGAAACTGGGTGGAAAATTACGGCTTATGTTCTCACCAAGTGAAATGTGTGGATGACTCACCGTTTTTCTAAAGAAAGTTTCTTTACAAGTGCTTGACAATGTTGTGTGGAGGGTTTCAAGCAGGCAAGTCATAGGCGTGCAACATTTTAATGGTTTAATTACAAGCAACTGAAGTTCTTACTGTATCCGCTTGAAGCAGCCGTGCTGCAAATGGTCGCAGTTACTCAAGGTTGCACTCGTCTGCTGTCTTTTATTTTTTAAGGAATCGCAATATATTTGCTCAATCTGAAGTATGTGATGTGTTTGATAGACGGGTGTTGAGGTATATGCTCAAGCCTTCGCCATTTCTGAATTGGCTATGTGATCTGTGGCAAATAAAATTGGGGTGGTGTAACAATGTTGTCACACTGAAACTGTGCCTTTGCAGAGCCGCACTTACCTATTTTCTCGTACAACATTATCAGAGATGCATTATCTATTCCTTTTCTTTGAATGCTAATTGGTACCTACTTCTCACATGTTTAGGAGGCTGCTGTCATCTACCAGTCGCCAACTAGTCAACACAACAGCCTCCTGAGAGCTAGCAAAACACTGGTTGGCGATTGTACATGCAACACCTTCAATTAGATGTGAAGTATGTCTTCAAGGCAACAGAAGAGAATTTCACTTGTGATCGGTTAATGTTAGAACCATGTTAATGAAGGTGGAATACTCGAAAACTGTGTGCTGGGACCAATATATTGTAGTGCTGCCCATTGTCAAGATATATTGCAGTGCTTATTGCCAAGGCATTGAAAACGAAACGTTCACTAAGAAAAGTGTGCTTCAGTTAACATGCGTTTTACACATGCCTAATATTTTTGCAGTAAGAAGACCTGCTGAATTAAGGAGCTACAGCCCAGCAGCCTGTTCTAAACCAGGTTTATCAAGGTCGATACCTGTAATGGACGTTACTCGGAAGCACTTATATTTGATGTTGAATGCTAGCTTGTCTAGTCGTCGTGTTTACTTTCTTGCAATAAAAAATGTTATTGCTGTATGTGTTTCGTGTATTGCACAAGCGCAAACCTGCAGGCCGCTGGCCGGCGAAACGCCGCAGGGGCATGGGGAGAGGGCTGGAAAGGGAGACGAGGGGGGCGCTAGAGGGGAGGGTGAAAGAAAACGGATATCAAAATCCCGATTGTAGCAGGATTCAATCTGTATTTTTTAAATGCTTCTAATGGTCTTACAAAATCCCATTTCAAGACGGGATTTTTTGAAACTACTTTAAGCAGGATTCTAGAACTTCTTGCAATAGTCATATCCGCCGGACATTAGCAACGACATACGACCGTTTATTACCTTCTAAACGGACTGCACGGATTTTTAATGCGTCTTTCAGACGTTCATTTAGTCTTGGCGAATCGGTTTGGAAGCAGTTTTCTATAGCTTTTGTGCTAGCTGGGCAGGAATTTCGAGGTTACGCTAAGTCCCAATTTGACCTTGTCGAGGATGCGAGCGACATCTGGATAGAATTTTCGCAAGTAAACTACCCGAGCGCACCACTGTTGGTATGGTAGAAATGCTGGAAAAGGGGCTTGTGTTTGCGTTTCCTCGTAACAGAATTGTTTTCTCGTACATTCAAATTACAATCCCATGCCACCATGGTTGTAGGCTCTGGTTTTTCTGACGGATTTTGCCGCGAGAAATGAAATTTTTTGTTCACTAACACCTTGCGCCACACGGAGGGCCTGCGCGGTCGGGGTGGTTCGGGATCATTTTGTCCGCCACGGACGCCGACGCCAACGCCGCATTTTCTGCGACACGAGGCCCTTAACGCAGTCGTGTTAATAAATATAATTGACCTTCAAGGCTTATCTGCAATCCACTCCACAATGCAAGTATATTCCCCGCGCAGCCACGTAATATTGCACACGACATTGTCTAAATCTCAATTATATAATTGCTGTGCTATTTTATTTTATTATTTTAATATCTCATGCACTATTTTAATATGATTGTGTTGTTTATTTTGTTGCTTTTGTATTGTTTAAATAATCTCAAGAAGCGACAGTTCCCTGAAATATAAACAATATTACATAATTGCAATCTTTTTGTTTCGACGCGCTATAAATCATTGCGTCCAAAGTTCGCCTTTATCTCTTACCTAACCCAATTCGATAATTTTTGGTTGGTGCACATGTAGGTATAGCAATCGGTATTAGTATTGTGTTAATTGCTTGTTTCTAAGAAATAACTTTTTCTAGCAAATGAACGTAAAATTTCAAATTTCGCGCCTCAATCCTGAAAAGTGTCCTTAACAAAATGGCGCCTACAGTTATCAACGTTGCGTTTTTGTATAATTATTGTTACATGTTATAGCATTTAATATTATAAAATAATAACGTAAATATAGTAGCAATTTTAAAGAAGAATTGGCAAGAAGCAGTCTGGCGCAACGTCTCGGGTTTTCATTCTGCCTGCTTTGGCGGCGTATTCATTGCGTTGCGATTGCATCATTCTTCTCGGAGCCGGAGTGAGCTTGAAGTCGCGTGTTTGCATTAGTTTTTTGAAGTGCTGTTGGGGTTGGGGCTGCGTGATCGTGACTGGCGTCCTCCACAGTGCCCACCGATTAGAAAGTCGTATGGACCGCAAGCTTTGAATGTCTGTTTATCGCACCATCGAAAGCGGCGGCACAGAAGGCGCGATGTGAGCTCCGGTGGGAACAGCAGCCCTTTGTCTCGTAACGGTAAGTAAACTTTTGTTAGCGTAGCCAGCATGCTTATGTGTATTGATTATGAACACTATGTTGAGAGATGTTAAGAGCAGAGCACGCCGCGAGGTTGCCGAATTGTTTGAAGCGCTTGGCCAGCCTGTCGAGGCAGGCGACAGCCTTGCACACCGGCAGCTCAGTAAGCGTTCGCGACGGGCTAGCAGTAGCGTGCCCAAAAGTGAACCGCAAGTGAGCTACTCCTAAAGCGAGTATCCTAGCTTCAATGCAGTAAGCGCAACGCCTGTTAGCAGTAGCGCGGCTACAGGCCATTGTTCAGGGCTGGTATTTTGTAGCGATGCCTTTCCGATGCTAATGCCTCTTCGCGCTTTTCGCGCTTGGTCAGTGGTCAGAGCGACGGTCCGCTCACGTTATCAACGGTATCAGCCGTCGTGAGTGGTGGATGATAAGACCAGTAAATAAACCATAAGGCATCGCTAGAAAATACCGGCCCAGATTGGACAGTAAGCAGCTCAGATTGTTCAGATCGTAATGCGGAGGTTTTCCGTGACTCGTGTCTATCCGAAGCCGGTGAGGATTCAGAAGAACGGTTTTCCGATGTATTTAACGCTGACGTGCAGGAAACCGCAGAACGGGCAGGAATCCAAAGCACTAGCATCTAAAATTTCGCAGCTTCGCTTGCAAAGTGGGCTCTACAATGTAACATTACCACAGGTCCCTGGAGCACAGAGGTGCTTCCGGAATCTTCCAAAAGATGCTAAAACATTTCTGAAGACCCCCCGTGGGGCTGTCGAGGTATGTGTATGTGTAGCCTTAAACTAGCTTAAATTTCATTGATAAATTTAAAGGAAATTAGAGCACGCTTCCTCTTCAAATTTACCTGCTACGTGTTTTGCATCTGCTGTTTGATAATGACAAGAGCATATGTAGGTGGAACGTGGTTGGAGTGGCAGCATGCATATTTTGCACATGGAGCATTTGGAGCACCGCCAAAATTTTTGGTGATCTTTTTGTTGGCTGAGTTGTTGAGGTGATAAAATAGTTTTGCTGTGAGGAAGTTCGAGATGTAGTAATTTGCTTACTGTGTCAATAAAAAATATGTTTGATTTGGAATGCTTTTTTTCATATAATGAAAAAATATTTATTTAACATAGGTGCCGTCCAGATTGGCCATGAGACCAGCGAGTTTGCTGTAGAAACAGCCATTTGGGAGTCGCTGCATCACGCTTTTGCCAGGCACAGAACTGCCATTGCCAAGGTAATGTGTCTTTATATGTTTCGCAATGGTTTAAACATATTTCAAATTTGAAACCAGCTATGAAAAGCACTCCTAGGATACGAAAGCAGATTGAAAAAAAACGAGCCTTTCTGCATGTTCACTGCAGCAGCAGTGGGGCATTTTCTAACTGAGCAACATAGCATGAGTGAGGCTCGCTCTCGAGCTCTCCTGTATTGAAGAGGAAGCAACTGTCATACAATTAGGTAGGCAGGTAGGTAGTAAACTTCATTGATACAATTGGGTAACAGTAGTTTTTTTCTAGTTATAACAAAATAACTGTGTGAGCTTCTTAGCAAAACGTGCACTTATCATTTACACTAGGCACTGTCGAGTGTAGCCGTGCATTTGAAGCACCTATTTACATATTCTTTCACCGTAAACTTGAAGCGTAGGAAAAAATTTAAAGGGGGCTAAGTATCGTGCAGTAAGCTGGGGAATGGACAAGTTTAGTGCAATGACATAGAAAGATCGCTTCACTATATATTCCAAGGTACGTTACATTTCAGTTTGGCAAGATGATTATAGAGGATTACGTGAAATGATAAGTTGAAATATTAGCAAGCTGTACGGTGTGGATTCATTTAGAGCAAAAATGATGCTAAAAATCATTAGGATAAATATTTGTCTAGCAGTGAACTGAGAGGTACGAGATTTCTGGCTTTGTATTTTCTGCTTTAGATGGAGGTTCTGGACATTTAAATCCTAAAAGAACTCGTAAGCATCGTGGTGTCCTAAATAATATACTGCATAGGTTTTGTGTCAACCAGCCTCCCAAAAACCAAGACTGGTTCTAGATAACCTTTATAGTGCATTATTCAGGGTGGTCTGTGGTCCAAGTCACCAAGTGCTCCGGTACTGTGTTAGGTGCTCTCCGTTACTGCAGTATACCAAGTGCCCCTTTGCGTCTCCATTTTACCAAGTGCTCCAATATTGTCAAATGCTTGACCACGTCTGCAATGTGCCATATTAATTTTCAAAGTGTCCTACGAAATGCATGGGCATTCTAGTTAACTTTGCTTCAATGCATAAAACAGCATTTTCCTTTAAAAGTTCACTGGAACGCCCATGCATTTCGTAGGACACTTTGAAAATTAATATCTCAAGACTGGTTCAGTCCTGAGAATTCGTTCCAAGTCCATACGCCTTGCGAACTCAGCGGCTGTAATTCGTAGATTGAAAGATGTGCTGTAAAACAAATAAAAGGTTTATTAGAATAATTATGTTAACTATTCAATTAGGCGTATTTCTTGCGAAAGTAATGGCCGCCTCATCGAGTAGGTTAGATCAAGGATTATAACTGTGCTATGTGCCACAGGCAATTTAAAAAAAATTTGTGCAGCTAAATTGAAACGCTCGGTATATGTAAGTACTGATACGATACCACTGACTTGATACCGGATTTTCAACAAAAAAAAACTACTCTGGCAAGCCACAGACCACCCTGAATAATGCAGTATATATGTTTTCTAGAACCAGTTTTGGTTTTTGGGAGGCTGGTTGATACAAAAGCTATGCAGTATATTATTTAGAACACTATGATACTTACGAGTTCTTCTTTTATTGTTATGTCTGCAACCTCCATTTAAAGCAAAAAATCTAAAGCCAGAAATCTCGTACCTGTAAGTTCACTGCTAGACAAATATTTATCCTAATGATCTTTAGCATCATTGTTGCTCTAAATGAATCCACATTGTACACCTTACTAATATTTAAACTTATCACTTCATATAATCTTCAGCAGTCATCTTGGCAAACTGAAATATAACGTACCTTGGCATATACACCGAAGCGATCTTTCTATGCCATCACACTAAACTCTACTCCACAGCTTACTGCACGATCCTTAGCCCCCTTAAAATTTTTCCCTACGCTTCAAGTTTACGTGCAAAGACTATTGTAGAAAATTTATTGAGTGCAAATCTTAGCCTAAAGTATCGATATTTTTTAACACTACGTAATATCTAAAAATGGTATTTGATTTTTTTCTCACCAAAGCCTGTGTTAAAAGTTATTAGCTCTCGGCATTTTATGTTAAACTCTTTGACCTTGCATGACCATGCAGGACTGTGCCACTGAACAGCCCGGATATGTGACATGGTTCCCTCGGCCTGTTGTACCTTTACCTATCACCTGCAGCATCTAGCTGCCAGTGTGACCTTGCTTTCTTCAGCGCTGTGCCACTGAATAGCCTGGACACATCTGACATGGTCTCCTAGGCCTGCTGTACTTTCACCCATCACCCATGGCGTCTAGATCCAGTGTGCCGAGTTGTCCAAAACTGCCACGTGCTTTATGATGTCACCAATGTGCCAAATGCTCTAGTACTGTTATGTGCTCCGCCACTCTGCCATGCGCTCTCCACTTCTCCAGTATATAAAGTGTCCCATGGCGTCTCCATTTGCGAAGTGCATTACCAAGTCTCCAAGTGCTCCAGTACTGTGTTATGTGCTCCGCTGCTGTGCCGAGTGCTCTCCGTTTATGCAGTATACGAAGTGCTCCAATATTGTCAACTGCTTGACCACGTCTGGAATGTTTCATGTGCTCCACTGCTGTGCCAAGTGTATACTTTGTAAATGATATACATGTCTTAAGTTCAACCAATACCTCTATTGCATAACTTATCCATACAGTGGGTCTTCACATAGACTTCTAAGTCAGTATGTACACATATTGTAGAGTTGTGTTACTGTTCCTGTAGAGTAGATGTGGGTCAACATGTTTTTTCTTCATAGAAGGCTACAGCGCGTAACCAACAAAGTCAAGGAACACAGACACAGTGCTGACTTTCAACAAGAATCAGCTTTCTGAAAGTCAGTGCTGTGTCTGTTCTTTGTGTGCCTCTCCTGTCTTCGTCGGTTTCGTGCCATGGCCTTCTGCGATGTTCAACCAACAAGCCCAACTGGTTACTCTGCTCAAATGTTTTTTCTACCACTCTTGGCACCTTTGTGCTGTTTCCTATATCAAGTGCCCAGCTTGCTGCTGCCATTGATGTCATCATTGCCAAAACAGCTTTCATAAATAACAGCATAAATTTGGACAGCACAATATTATTTTTAAATTTTCATTTCATTCTAATATATAAAGAAGATTGTACTTATTTGTCAATTTCTACTCGCATTCTGTAGATATCACAAGGACCGTGCATTGCGTTTAATGTTTTACTCCCAGAAGATGTGTGCATCACTCCTGGAAGTTTGTAGTTTGTGTATTTCTAGTCAGGTTTTGTGGATTTTGCTTCGACCAACTTTCTAGTCACATTTCGCAGATTTTACTTGCACATCTATTGATTTTATTATTTTACTTGCACATGAATTGTCTGCATTTTGACAAGATCAAAATATATCTGAGAAAATATTGAGCTTTATGCTGCCAGATGTAAGAGTTGCGTGTTCAAAGGAACTCTTGTTAAAGTTCATGCTATTCATCGCTTCGACATTTCAGGTCTTTCTGTTCATCTTAGTATTTTTTTATGCAACATTGTCTTAGCTGCGTTTTGTATATGGTATAACAAGGATTTCTCAGCGAGAGCTTGTGGTATACTTTGCAAGGGCATGATTTAGGGATTTATTGCTCTGGTTTAGTTCTATATTTTCTAAGCAACAATATCCTAAGATTCTGTATGATATAGGTCTCATTTTTGCTGTTCAACATAGCTTTCATTTTGTTAAACATATCCTGAATAAAAGCTTGAGATACTCTTTGAGGATATACACATGAGTTTATTTTAGTTGTATTTTTCTATGAAAGATGACTTTATTATGTGTAATGTTTGTTCTAAAATAAAGTTTTGCTGTGGAACCAATGTTTGAAGGCTGGTATTTTTCTATCAGGTGAAAAAGACACTACACGATTGCCGCACATGCTGGGGAATGTATAAAATTACATCTTGGGCACGTATTTGTAACGTATTTCGTCTCAAAACTAATATCCAAACAATGTAACAAATGTCCAGCAATTACATCCATATAACATCTTTTCGACGTAAAAAAGAGGACTTTTGACAGTACCACCTACGTAGATTTTACGTAAACTAGATCTATTTGAACCTCTAATAGAGGTATTGAATGTCCAACTCAAATATCTAATGGACATCCAGGCAATGTTTATCTGGGCAATGTTATTTGCCCAGCAAAAAAATTTTGCTGGGCAGGTCATGTAATGCGTAGGGCAGATAACGAGTGGACCGTTAGTTACCGAATGGGCGCCAAGTGAAGGGAAGCGCAGTCGAGGACCGCAGGAAATTAGGTGGGGTGATGAAATTGGGAAATTTGCAGGTACAAGTTGGAATCAGCTAGCGCTAAACTGGAACTGGAGATCTCTCGTAGAGGCCTTCATCCTGCAGTAGACTTTAAAATAGGCTAATGTTGATATCTATAAATATTCGTTTCGCAGACCAAATAGAATGCGGCAATACTCGATTCGTCATTCAAAAGTTTCGAATATTCACACAGCCCTAGTTTTTAGGGCAGGGCCGCGATGTAACACAGGCCCTCTTCGATTATGCAATCCCGGACTGTCCGCAAACTAAAGTGAACTAGATAGGGGTAGTGGGACGAGGGCGATCCGGGAGCCGAGGTCGTTTGCACGGAAACCGGCAGGCGGCGCTGCTGCGCCTTTCACCTGAACCGCCCCGCAGTGCGCGCTTATTCGCCGCACACTCATCGGAAGAGTACGATACATCTGAAGCTCATGCTTGACTCCTGAATGCTTACATTGCTCAGTGTCAGCAAAAGGAGAATAATTATATTTCTACAGTGTTGTCTATAGTGAATAAACAGTAAAAATGTGGTTGATCCCTCTTATATAGGAATCGGTATAGAACACGAAAGTGAAACGTGTCTTCACAGAAGTAGTGTAATGTTTATTGCACATTGATATATAATGTCTATTGGTGTTTTGTGGCTAAAGCGCCCTTAGGCGTTGATGCACCCACGCTGACGCCTGGTGGCACGTCTCCTCCATCACGACTACCAACGTCGATGACCATGAGCAACCGTCGTGCATATGGAAGCTGCACTACGCTGCACACGCTAGCACAACGCGAAAGACGAAGCACGTAACTGACACACTAATACAACGCGCAAGACAAAGCACGTAACAGAATCGTCACCGAGTCAAATCAGCGCGTACAGCGCGTCGTAATTGCAGCCTCCGCGATCAACTTCAGAAACATTTTCAGAGCTAATTGCGGAGGCCATGCTCCGCTGTGCTGAGTACGGTGAACGCCACTACCAACGCCACCTAGGTGGCGTTGGTAGTGCTTCTTGATGCCAGCGTCCCTTCGAATGCTGGCATCGAGGCGTCGTAGTGGTGAGACCACCGAAGCGTTCACTGTCGGTGCGCGTTAGTGTCATAATGCAGTACTTCTCTTTTCTGCTCGTAGGCGGCGGCACCGCACCGAACAAGAGCGCGGGTACACGGAGGAGTGTTAGATATATAAGGCGCGTCTGTGTAGCTCTCGCAAATGCGTTTGTGGCGCAATGGGTTAAACGCTCGGCGATCTATCGTCGCGGACCAAGAGGTCGTGGGTTCGATTCCCAAATTTTGCATGTTTGTGGAACTTTTTCTTCTGGTTTCTTTCTTTGTATTATGTTCTTTCTTTGTATTATGTTTCTTTCATCATTTGTATTATGTTTCTATCATGTTTCTTTCTTTGTATTATGTAGTGAAGTCTTGGTGGACCCCGGCATAAAACACTTTCGTGTTAAAAACGATGTACAGCGCGAAAGACAAGGGCTGAGAGACGACACAGCGCAGTGCGTTTCGTCTCTCTCAGTTCCTATCCTTCGCGCTGGATATCGTTTTTTACCATGGATTACCAACTAGCCCAAGCAACCACCTTTGTGTAAATAAATATTTTTGTCCCTAAAGCTCCCAACCATGGGATTTTAGGTACAAATCCGCGTATGAGAAAGTTCGCGGAACTACGCGTCGCTACTCGGAATGAACGGGTGTACCAGTACACCGAAAAGGGTACCGCCGGGGACGTGATTGCAAAAAAAAAAAAAAAAAAAAAAAAAAAAAAAAAAAAAAAAAAAAAAAAAAACAAGAAAGAGAGAGAGGCTCTGAAGGACGGTACGAAACCATTTTATTAAGGACAAACGCTCAGATCACAAAAGCGGCGTCAAAACAAAACCAGGCCCCTAGGTCGTCCTGCTCAGCTTAAGGTGCTTAGCTCTCTGTGGCTTTGCGCTTCTCGAGCTGTTACCTTTTGAAGAAGTGGAGTCGCGTGAGGACATAGAAAGAAAAAATCGCATGCTTACTTCTTCCTTGTGAGCGTCGCATCCAACACCATCAGAGCAAAGGAAATTACTCTTTACAAGAGCCACAACATCGCAGATGCTGTTCGTGTGCAGCTCTAAAATGCTTAAGCATTCTGTGAATATATTCTCAAGAGCTTCACTAAATGAGTGCAAATCTTGCGAAGGATACAAAAGTCCACCCCAGTCACACTGCTCAGTGTACTCTGAGGGTAACAGGTGTGGCTTCTGTTCGCCTGACGAGGAGGATGAGCTCACACAAACAACAGTCAAGTTTTAGGAAACACTTTCTTGCTACGTAGCTTGCTACGTAATATATTAGCCGCGAGTCACTCCTCTCCATCACTAATGATGAGTGGCTAGCACGGGGAGCTTCTACTGTGGCTAGAGACTCTTCAGCTTCTTCTAACCTCCCTTGGGCGAGCAGCTCATCAACACTGGAGAAATGTTGGGAGTTTTATCGTCCACGCTGAGAAGTGCATTTATGATATCTGGGGTGCCATTTGCACCGTCCACACTCCTTGCGATGTTGTAAAATGACAAACAGTTCACTGTGATAAAAAACTGATCTGGCGAGGGGTGGGCATTACAGCCGCTGGACTGGCGGATAATGCCAAACATGTGCTCTACGGAGTCGGTGCTGAGACGAGCAGTCACCAAGTACTTGAACCCTACATTCTCTACCAAGTACTTCAGGAGAGACAATGTACTGGCAATAGTGACTCTCAGCCCTGTCGCCGTGGAGTTCCAACCTGCCTGCTCCCTTGCAAACTTGCAATGAATGTGCTACCTCCAGCACCTGCTTTGCCTCGTCCATCGTCCGTGACACATACGAGCGTCTTTCGTATGTACGTGCGGCAAATTACTGCACTAGGGCTCTCGCCGTAGTTCATCAGCACAGTCTTCTCAACGCCGACAGTCTTTTTTTCACTCTCCAACGAAGGCAAAACATGCTCAACACCATCATAGTTCGGAAACGTGAGCAGTGCCCAATGCTCACTGGGGTTGGGAATTTCATTCAGCACAAAGGCGCTATTTTCAGCGCCGTCACCTATGTTCACAGTTTCACTGGTCTGCAGGTCGTCCTCTTGCAGGCACCGCCTTTTTGTCTGGTCGCCATGGAGTTGTAAGGCAGCCCTTTTTCTTGTGGACTGTTCGCGCGATGGATTTTCCGAAAGGTACATGGGCAGATTAAGCAGAATCATGGGCACGGCGTCTGTCGAGAGAGAGGGCTTTCCGCGTGGTGTACGTACCTATTTGCCTTCGATCATTGTACGTATTCTCTAAGTACACACTTTCCTTCAAAATGAAGCTCGCATACGGCGTCAGTGGCATCCAGCGGCTTGTCCTTGTGGCGTAGATTCCGCTCCCATGTCAGGCGCATTTCTTCATCCTCGGGGACACTGAACAGAGAAAACTTCAGGGCATCTTTCACTCTGCTGTACCCAGTCTTACAACCAGGCGCAAAGCAATACTTCTTTTGCCGAGGTCTCCCTATCTCATCCAAATCAACGCGCACACGCCGCCAACAAAACCACGCACGTGCAACTACAATCGGTAAACACGTCGGCACCTGTCTGGACGCGTGCGGCGGGGATGCGGCTTCAGGTGAAAGGCACAGTGGCGCCGCGCCACGGCGCGCGAATATTTCCGTGTGTTTCGCCTCGCCGGCGCTGCCCTTATCCGCTCTCCCTCGACCCACTACCCCTATCTAGTTCACTATACCGCAAACCATCCGCGGCTTCCGGTCTGACTAGCCCTGACAGGAGAGCGCGTCACAGTCACGTGATCCAGCTGTCGGGCACTCCGAGATTTCGGTCGAAGCACCGCGACCGGAAGTCACTCTCCTGGCTGCCGTCGTCGGCTCTTTGCTACTCGTAGATAGCCCCCTACCCAGCGTTTTTATTAGCGTGGCCTCCGAAATGGTGCAGTCTCAGAGGCGTACGTCGCCGACACAACCATGGAGCTAGCACAGTGTAATCGTAGCCTGAGCACGTAGAAAGTTTTCGCAAAGCGCAGTTTATTACGTCGCGCTAGCCAGCTCATTGCCTGAGAAATTTAAGTTGTATTCCCTCACGGACGTAAGCAAAATCTTGGTGGTGGTGAAATATATTTATTGGCCCTAAAATTGCTGTGGAGAGACTCCGAAGTTATGGTCGTGCCACGTCGCTGTTCATTCAGAAAGCACCCGCCTACATCCTCAAAGCTGGCGAGACCGTCTGCTAATTATAGGCTCGACGCGTGAGAGAGCGCGTGTACACCGTCTACTAATCCTGCACGTCAAAAATCAAACACTCGAACTTGGTAGCAGAAGGGATCAACATATATGTAAACAGCAATCCGCGAAGCTCCTACTGTATACCACCCCAGCTAGCGGCGTGAAATATAGCCACATGCATTATATGATTCCTCGCACGTACGCTAGTTTCACTTACCTAAAAAGCAAAATTTACCTGCTTACTGCGTATATAGCAATGAGCATGACAGATTATTAGGAAAAGCAAGCATGTGCGCCTGATCGCTGTGCTTCTTTCTTTTAAAATAACTTATTCGATAAACAAGGATTTCAGGCAGGCTCGATTTTTAGTCTATCTTAAGAAAAAAAATGTGGTTGATCCCTCTTATATAGGAATCGGTATAGAACACGAAAGTGAAACGTGTCTTCACAGAAGTAGTGTAATGTTTATTGCACATTGATATATAATGTCTATTGGTGTTTTGTGGCTAAAGCGCCCTTAGGCGTTGATGCACCCACGCTGACGCCTGGTGGCACGTCTCCTCCATCACGACTACCAACGTCGATGACCATGAGCAACCGTCGTGCATATGGAAGCTGCACTACGCTGCACACGCTAGCACAACGCGAAAGACGAAGCACGTAACTGACACACTAATACAACGCGCAAGACAAAGCACGTAACTGAATCGTCACCGAGTCAAATCAGCGCGTACAGCGCGTCGTAATTGCAGCCTCCGCGATCAACTTCAGAAACATTTTCAGAGCTAATTGCGGAGGCCACACAGTGCTGAGTACGGTGAACGCCACCTAGGTGGCGTTGGTAGTGCTTCTTGATGCCAGCGTCCCTTCGAATGCTGGCATCGAGGCGTCGTAGTGCTGAGACAATGCCTCCTAAAAAAACTATGCCTGGGCCGTGAGCCGGAGACGCGGCGCCCTACCCTTTCTGTTTTCCTCCTCTCCACATAGTACAACCCCTCGAGCCTCTCGCGGCGAACGCTTGCAACACACCTGCGGCGGCGGCGGCGGCGTGTCGCCGTGCCATGGTAACTCGAGCAGACGACGCACGCCCGCCTTTGCCTACCCTGACCTTTGCTTCACCAGACGACATTCATGCTACATATTGTCGCGTTGAAGTGACGGTCTTTGTCAGTTGGCAAAGAGAGGAGGTGACTTGGGATAACAGTAGCCTTTATTTGGACGAACTTGTGCCCATAAGCGAGCTTCTGGCGAAACTATTCGGCAGCGGCGAACACAGCATGCACGGTTGACCGTCGGCAGAAAGAATGCCAGCGTTCTTCAAACGCATCGCCAACGCGCTAGCGACGCGACGCTGTACACGAGTTAACGACGAGATAAATTTTGAGCGTAGCTCTCTTCACCACGCATTTTTTTACCACGATTTCGCCACGCATTTTTTTTACCACGATTTTACCAATCTTGACAAAATTTTAACTCTTCTTCGAAAATCTGCCAAGTGACTGTAATGCTCAAAAACTTCCAAACTCATTACACAGCATTGTCGAAACACGGCCGAAAAAAGCTTATAAAAAGCTAGGACTTGGACTCGGCCGGCATCTTTTGCCGGACGGCCCAGAGCTGGTCTTCCGTCGAAGAAAAATTTTGTCACGCAGCAGGCGCGCGCTCTACGCCGCACCTCAAATGCACGCCACGAGCGCGCAAGCAACCGCCTGCACAACGCGTAGTTACAGTGATTCTGGCCACTGTAGCGTACTTTCTGTACCGTAGTCAGCTGCGCCGACACAGCGTTGCCGACAGCGTCACTCCGGCAGTACAGTCGCTAGCGCCAACACGCGGCGCTCGCTCGCAACGCACGGCAGCGTACCTCCAATGGCAAAGCAAGCGACGTCCCAGGCATTGTTTTTTTAGGAGGCATTGGCTGAGACCACCGAAGCGTTCACTGTCGGTGCGCGTTAGTGTCATAATGCAGTACTTCTCTTTTCTGCTCGTAGGCGGCGGCACCGCCCCGAGCAAGAGCGCGGGTACACGGAGGAGTGTTAGATATATAAGGCGCGTCTGTGTAGCATTCTGCAAATGCGTTTGTGGCGCAATGGGGTTAAACGCTCGGCGATCTATCTTCGCGGTCCGAGAGGTCGTGGGTTCGATTTCCAAATTTTTGCATGTTTGTGGAACTTTTTCTTCTGGTTTCTTTCTTTGTATTATGTTCGTGTATGTTCGTGTGACGTATTTCCGTGACGGAAATACGTCAGTGAAGTCTTGGTGGACCCCGGCATAAAACACTTTCGTGTTAAAACACAAAGACTAAAGCTACAGCCATTAGACGGCTCGTAAAAACTTGCATGATGGCACACAAAGCACCGATGTAACAGAAGCGATAACTCAATGCAGTAGTTGCCGTCTGGAGCGCGCAAAGTACACAGAAGCACACGGAATCTTCACAACATGGCGTCGAACACCGCACGCATCTTTTTAAGACAGCCGTCGTCTGCTAGCTACTTGCGCTTGTCCGAGCAAGCATCTGCTGACAGCTCCAACAGTCCCGCGGGCAGTCCGGAACTTCCGGTCCGTGAAAAAAACGAACGCGCTTCTGACAACACTCGGACTAGTGGGCGGAGCCTCGGAAGCTGTCCGAGCAAAATCGAATGCGGCACAGCAGTCCCAAGCAGTCCGGGACTGTCAGGGACTGATAATCAAAGAGGCCCACAGTACAGTTGTTGGTCAGCGCCTGCGTTTACGTCTGGTTGTCGCCCCTGCCTCATCTGCTCACGCTGTATGCACTTGCAATGTCAAAACGGTCGCAACACTGCATGACACACACGCACTCAAGTCGCGGAAAAATCGAAGTGCTTTTTCTTTAATTCTATATCGGGGTCACGCGTGTGTGCGCTGCGCCTCCTCGAAGTGCGGCCTGTTGTCCAGTGGCACCGTCGTGTGACGCGAGACTTCTGCAGCACGTGCCAACAAGTCCCTCGTGGTCGCCATGCCTCCAGGTCCTGGGTGGACGCGGTCCTCGTTGAGCGTCTTCTCGCCGGCGTCCTTGATCAGGTAGGCGCGGTCGCGCAGCCCGAAGTGCTTCAGCATGTCCACCGCGGCGAAAAAGCGGCGAGGTTCTTGCCCACCAGGTAATTTCCGGTTTCCTGGTGGCCGTCTCGAAGACCGCACACTCGCGGCCGTAGTTCCGGCCGGACGTGATAGCGGGTCCGCCGGTGAGGCCGCACACCATGGTGACCAGGATATGCCGTACAAGTTTGGCACGAGCATGACGTGTGCTATTGCGAATTGTGTCAGAGCAGCACAAGCATTTAGGGCTATAGGTTCGCTCATAGCATCTAAAAAAAAAAAAAAACGAGTAACAAAGTTCGCACCAACGAGCGATGGATCCGACCGGCGGCCTACCACCGTCGTGGTCCTTCCTTCCTCCCTGGTGATTGCCATGGAAAGCGGTCTGTTCAGTGACTCTAGCTTATGACCGTGGCTATATTTCCTTCATACCCTTTTCCGAAGCAGCTATAATGAGGCGTAGCTATATATAAGATTACAAATCTAATAAAATCGGCAAAGCACTCATTTGAAGCGGTTTTTTTTCCACAACGCCCAACAAATCACATCTACGAGTTCTAAACAAGGCTTATCATGTGCAACATATTATCGGCCATACTAAGCTGCATGCGCTAGTCCTGTCTCGTTGCGTCCTTATACACGTCAATTCCGAAACCGGGGCAGTCACAGCCTGGCTTCGTTAGAGTGTATACAG
>NC_051154.1:450766466-450810172 GCF_013339745.2 Dermacentor silvarum | reverse complement strand
GGGGGCAACCCGCTGCACAAAAGGCGCACTCGCCCTTGTCAATGTCATAATTCGTGCTGACGAATGTGCCAATAGCTGCGTACCCGGCAGCTTCATGACTGCTACAGAATTCACCGCGATGCGTCAACAGCTGGCCTCCCCTGTCTACTCGACATTGGATGCCACCATTGGCTTTACGGCTGCGCTTCCAACGTTTGCTGGCAACCTGGATCGACATCTGCCATTCCGCTATCAATCTCGGCCTCAGTCTACAAAAGTATCCCTCGCAAGCACATCACTGGCACAACACCGCTGCAAATGGCGCCCTCCACCCTTGTCAATGTTCCGATATTCGTGATGACGAATGTGCCCCAGATGCGAGCCGGCAGCTTCAATGACTGCTACTCCTGCACTGCGGATGCGTCAACAAGCTGACCTCCCCCTGATCTACTCGACAATTGGACGCCACCAGGCTTGTGGATGCACTGGTCCACGTTCTCGCAACCTGGATCGACATCTGCCATTTCAAATATCAATCTCGGGCTCGCCTCCAAGGATTTCCCTCGCGGAAGCACATACTGGGGCAGACGCGCTGCACAATGGCGCACTCACCCTTTCACGTTCCAGATATTCGTGCTGACGAATTTGCCAATACCTGCGTCCCGGCAGCTTCAATGACTGCTACTGCATGCACTGCGGTTGCGTCAACAAGTGTCCTCCCCGGATCTACTCGACTATTGGACTCCACCAGTGTTTTCAGCTGCGCTTCCAAATTTTTGCTGGCAACCTGGATCGACATCTGCTGCCATTCCGCTATCAATCTCGGGCTCAGTCTACAAAAGTATCCCTCGGCAAGCACATCACTGGGGCACAACACCGCTGCACAAATGGCGCACTCACCCTTGTCATTGTTCCAGATATTCGTGCTGACGAGTGTGCCAATAGGTGCGCGCCCCGCCATCTTCAATGACTGCTACTGCATGCACAGCGGATGCGTCAAAAGCTGGCCTCCCCCATCTACTCGACTATTGACGCCACCAGTGCTTTCGGCTGCCGCTTCCACGTTTGCTGGCAACCTGTTTCACATCTACCCTTCCGCTATCAATCTCGGGCTCAGTTTACAAAAGGATCCTTCGGCACGCACATCACTGCGGCACAACACCGCTGCCAAATGGCGCACTCAGCCCTTGTCAATGTTCCCTATATTCGTGCTGACGAATGTGCCAATAGCTGCGTACCCGCAGCTTCAATGACTGCTACAGAATTCACCGCGGATGCGTCAACAAGCTGGCCTCCCCGGATCTACTCTCTCTTTGGATGCCACCAGCTTTACGGCTGCGCTTCCAACTTTTGCTGGCAACCTGGATCGACATCTGCCCTTTCCGCTATCAATCTCGGCCTCAGTCACAAAAGTATCCCTCGGCAAGCACATCACTGGGGCACACACCGCTGCAAATGGCGCCTCACCCTTGTCAATGTTCCAGATATTCGTGATGACGAATGTGCCCAAAGAAGCGAGCGTGGCAGCTTCAGTGACTGCTACTCCCTGCACTGCGGATGCGTCAACAAGCGACCTCCCCCTGATCTACTCGACAATTGACGCCACCAGTGCTTTTCGGATGCACTGGTCACGTTGCTCGCAACCTGGATCGACATCTGCCATTTCAAATACAATCTCGGCTCATCCCCCTCCAAGGGATCCCTCGGGAAGCACATAACTGGGGCAGAAACAGCGCTGCACAAATGGCGCACTCACCCTTGTCAAAGTTCCAGATATTCGTGCTGACGATTTGCCAATAACTGCGTTCCCGGCAGCTTCAATGACTGCTACTGCATGCACTGCGGTTGGTCAACAAGTGGCCTCCCCCGGATCTACTCGACTATTGGACGCCACCAGTGTTTTCAGCTGCGCTTCCCAAAGTTTGCTGGCACCCGGATCGACATCTGCCATTTCCGCTATCAATCTCGGCCTCAGTCTACAAAGTATCCCTCGGCAAGCACATCACTGGGGCCAACACCGCTGCAAATGGCGCCCTCACCCTTGTCAATGTTCCAGATATTCGTGATGACGAATGTGCCCACAGATGCGACGCGGCAGCTTCAGTGACTGCTACTGCATGCACTGCGGATGCTCAACAGCTGACCCTCCCCTGATCTACTCGACAATTGGCCGCCACCAGGGCTTTTCGGATGCACTGGTCACGTTTGCTCGCAACCTGATCGACATCTGCCATTTCAAATATCAATCTCGGGCTCAGCCTCCAAGGGATCCCTCGGGAAGCACATCACTGGGGCAGAACAGCGCTGCACAATGGCGCACTCCCCTTGTCAAAGTTCCAGATATTCGTGCTGACGATTTGCCAATAACTGCGTTCCCGGCAGCTTCAATGACTGCTACTGCTGCACTGCGGTTGCGTCAACAAAGTGGCCTCCCCGGATCTACTCGACTATTGGACGCCACCAGTGTTTTTCAGCTGCGCTTCCAAGGCTGGCAACCGGATCGACATCTGCACTTCCGCAAATCTCGGGCTCAGTCTACAAGTATCCCTCGGCAAGCACATCACTGGGGCACAACCGCTGCACAAATGGATCACCCTTGATGTTCCAGATATCTGCTGACAGTGTGCCCATTGCGCGCCCGCCATCTTCAATGACTGCTACTGCATGCACAGCGGATGCGTCAACAAGCTCTCCCCCGGATCTACTCGCTATTGGACGCCACCAGGGCTTTTCGGCTGCGTTCTACAAAAGCATCACTCGCCTACAAAAATTCCTTGCCAGCACATCACTGGGGCACAACACCGCTGCACAAATGGCGCACTCACCCTTGTCAATGTTCCAGATATTCATGCTGACGAATGTGCCCATAGCTCATGCCCGGCAGCTTCAATGACTGCACTCTTCCCATGCACTGCGGATGCGTCAACAAGCTGGCCTCCCCCTGATCTACTCGACAATTGGACGCCACCAGTGCTTTTCGGTTGCACTGGTCACGTTTGCTCGCAACCTGGATCGACATCTGCCATTTCTATCAATCTCGGGCTCAGCCTCCAAGGATCCCTCGGCAAGCACATCACTGGGGCACAACACCGCTGCACAAATGGCGCACTCACCCTTGTCAATGTTCCAGATATTCGTGCTGACGAATTTGCCAATAACTGCGTGCCCGGCAGCTTCAATGACTGCTACTGCATGCACTGCGGTTGCGTCAACAAGCTGGCCTCCCCCGGATCTACTCGACAATTGGACGCCACCAGTGCTTTTCGGCTGCGCTTCCAAAGTTTGCTGGCAACCTGGATCGACATCTGCCATTTCCGCTATCAATCTCGGGCTCAGTCTACAAAAGGATCCTCGGCAAGCACATCACTGGGGCACAACACCGCTGCACAAATGGCGCACTCACCCTTGTCAATGTTCCAGATATTCGTGCTGACGAATGTGCCAATAGGTGCGCGCCCGCCAGCTTCAATGACTGCTACTGCATGCACTGCGGATGCGTCAACAAGCTGGCCTCCCCCGATCTACTCGACTATTGGACGCCACCAGTGCTTTTTCGGCTGCACTTCCAACGTTTGCTGGCAACCTGGATCGACATCTGCCATTTCCGCTATCAATCTCGGGCTCAGTCTACAAAAGGATCCCTTTCGGCAAGCACATCACTGGGGCACAACACCGCTGCGCAAATGGCGCACTCACCCTTGTCAATGTTCCAGATATTCGTGCTGACGAATGTGCCAATAGCTGCGTGCCCGGCAGCTTCAATGACTGCTACTGCATGCACTGCGGATGCGTCAACAAGCTGGCCTCCCCCGATCTACTCGACTATTGGATGCCACCATGCTTTTCGGCTGCGCTTCCAGTTTGCTGGCAACCTGGATCGACATCTGCCATTTCCGCTATCAATCTCGGGCTCAGTCTACAAAAGTATCCTCGGCAAGCACATCACTGGGGCACAACACCGCTGCACAAATGGCGCACTCACCCTTGTCAATGTTCCAGATATTCGTGCTGACGAATGTGCCAATAGCTGCGCCCGGCAGCTTCATGACTGCTACTGCATGCACTGCGGATGCGTCAACAAGCTGGCCTCCCCCGGATCTACTCGACTATTGGATGCCACCAGTGCTTTACGGCTGCGCTTCCAACGTTTGCTGGCAACCTGGATCGACATCTGCCATTTCCGCTATCAATCTCGGGCTCAGTCTACAAAAGCATCCCTCGGCAAGCACATCACTGGGGCACAACACCGCTGCACAAATGGCGCACTCACCCTTGTCAATGTTCCAGATATTCGTGCTGACGAATGTGCCCATAGCTGCGTGCCCGGCAGCTTCAGTGACTGCTACTGCATGCACTGCGGATGCGTCAACACTCCCCCGGATCTACTGACGGCAGTTCTTTTTGGATGCACCACGTTGCTCAACAACCGCCTTCTGCTGCTCAGCCTCTGCGGCACAACACCGCCCCGCACTCACCCTTGTCAATGTTCAGATATTTATGCTGACGAATGTGCCAATAGCTGCTGCCCCGCAGCTCCAATGGCTACAGAATGCACTGCGATGCGTCCAGCTGGTCCTACTTATTGGATGCCACTTTACGCTGCGCTTCCAACGTTTGCTGGCAACCTGGATCGACATCTGCCATTTCCGCTATCAATCTCGGCTCAGTCTACAAAAGTATCCTTCGGCAACACATCACTGGGCACAACACCGCTGCACAAATGGCGCACTCACCCTTGTCAATGTTCCAGATATTCGTGCTGACGAATGTGCCAATAGCTGCGTGCCCGCCAGCTTCAATGACTGCTACTGCATGCACTGCGGATGCGTCAACAAGCTGGCCTTCCCCGGATCTACTCGACTATTGGATGCCACCAGTGCTTTACGGCTGCGCTTCCAACGTTTGCTGGCAACCTGGATCGACATCTGCCATTTCCGCTATCAATCTCGGGCTCAGTCTACAAAGCATCCCTCGGCAAGCACATCACTGGGGCACAACACCGCTGCACAAATGGCGCACTCACCCTTGTCAATGTTCCAGATATTCGTGCTGACGAATGTGCCAATAGCTGCGTACCCGGCAGCTTCAATGACTGCTACTGCATGCACTGCGGATGCGTCAACAAGCTGGCCTCCCCCGGATCTACTCGACTATTGGACGCCACCAGTGTTTTCGGCTGCGCTTCCAAAGTTTGCTGGCAACCTGGATCGACATCTGCCATTTCCGCTATCAATCTCGGGCTCAGTCTACAAAAGTATCCCTCGGCAAGCACATCACTGGGGCACAACACCGCTGCGCAAATGGCGCACTCACCCTTGTCAATGTTCCAGATATTCGTGCTGACGAATGTGCCCACAGATGCGAGCGCGGCAGCTTCAAGACTGCTACTGCATGCACTGCGGATGCGTCAACAAGCTGGCCTCCCCAGGATGTACTCGACTATTGGATGCCACCAGGGCTTTTCGGCTGCACTTCCAAGTTTGCTGGCAACCTGGATCGACATCTGCCATTTCCGCAATTAATCTCGGGCTCAGTCTACAAAAGCATCACTCGGCAAGCACATCACTGGGGCACAACACCGCTGCACAAATGGCGCACTCACCCTTGTCAATGTTCCAGATATTCATGCTGACGAATGTGCCATAGCTGCATGCCCGGCAGCTTCAGTGACTGCTCTTCCCCTGCACTGCGGATGCGTCAACAAGCTGGCCTCCCCCTGATCTACTCGACAATTGGACGCCACCAGTGCTTTTCGGATGCACTGGTCACGTTTGCTCGCAACCTGGATCGACATCTGCCATTTCAAATATCAATCTCGGGCTCAGCCTCCAAGGGATCCCTCGGGAAGCACATAACTGGGGCAGAACAGCGCTGCACAAATGGCGCACTCACCCTTGTCAATGTTCCAGATATTCGTGCTGACGAATTGGCCAATAACTGCGTTCCCGGCAGCTTCAATGAATGCTACTGCATGCACTGCGGTTGCGTCAACAAAGTGGCCTCGCCCGGATCTACTCGACTATTCGACGCCACCAGTGTTTTCGGCTGCGCTTCCAAAGTTTGCTGGCAACCTGGATCGACATCTGCCATTTCCGCTATCAATCTCGGGCTCAGTCCACAAAAGTATCCCTCGGCAAGCACATCACTGGGGCACAACACCGCTGCACAAATGGCGCACATCACCCTTGTCAGTGTTCCAGATATTCGTGCGGACGAATGTGCCAATAGGTGCGCGCCCGCCATCTTCAATGACTGCTACTGCGTGCACTGCGGGTGCGTCTACAAGCCGGCCTCCCGCGGATCTACTCGACTATTGGACGCCACCAGTGCTTTTCAGCTGTGCTTCCAACGTTTGCTGGCAACCTGTTTCAACATCTACCACTTCTGCTATCAATCTCAGGCTCTGCCTACAAAGGATTCCTTGCCAAGCACATCACTGGGGCACCACACCACTGCACAAATTGCGCACTCACCCTTGTCAATGTTCCAGATATTCGTGCTGACGAATGTGCCAATAGCTCCGTGCTCGGCAGCTTCAATGACTGCTACTGCATGCACAGCGGATGCGTCAACAAGCTGGCCTCCCCCGGATCTACTCGACTATTGGACGCCATCAGGGCTTTTCGGCTGCACTTCCAACGTTTGCTGGCAACCTGGATCGACATCTGCCATTTCCGCTATCAATCTCGGCTCAGTCTACAAAAGCATCCCCCGCAAGCACATCAGTGGGGCACAACCCGCTGCGCAAATGGCGCACTCACCCTTGTCAATGTTCCATATATTCGTGCTGACGAATGTGCCAATAGCTGCGTACCCGGCAGCTTCAATGACTGCTACAGAATTGACTGCGGATGCGTCAACAAGCGGCCTCCCCCGATCTACTCGACTATTGGATGCCACCAGTGCTTTACGGCTGCGCTTCCAAAGTTTGCTGGCAACCTGGATCGACATCTGCCATTTCCGCTATCAATCTCGGGCTCAGTCTACAAAAGTATCCATCGGCAAGCACATCACTGGGGCACAACACCGCTGCACAAATGGCGCACTCACCCTTGTCAGTGTTCCGAGATTTCGTGCTGACGAATGTGCAATAGGTGCGCGCCCGGTAGCTTCAGTGACTGCTACTGCATGCACCGCGGATGCGTCAACAAGCTGGCCTCCTGTATCTACTCGACAATTGGACGCCACCAGTGGCTTTTTGGATGCACGTCCTACGTTCGCTAGCAACCTGGATCGACATCTACCGCTACTCCGCTATCAATCTCGGGCTCAGTTTACAAAAGGATCTTTCGGCACGCCATCACTGCGGCACAACACCGCTGCACAAATGGCGCACTCACCCTTGTCATGTTCCAGATATTCGTGCTGCGAATGGGCCCATAGCTGCGTGCCAGGTAGCATTCAGTGACTACTACTGCAGGCACTGCGGATGCGTCAACAAGCTGGCCTCCCCGAATCTACTCGACAATTGGACTCCACCAGTGCTTTTGGATGCACTGCCCACGTTCGCTAGCAACCTGGATCGACATCTACCGCCTCAGCTATCAATCTTCTGGCTCATTCTACAAAGGAGCCTTCGGCACGCGCATCACTGCGGCACAACACCGCTGCTCAATGGTGCACTCACCCTTGTCATGTTCCAGATATTCATGCTGACGAATGGTGCCCATAGATGCGTGCCCGGCAGCTTCAGTGACTGTACTGCATGTACTGCGTATGCGGTCCAACAAGCTGGCCTTCCCCTGATCTACTCGACAATTAGACGGCAAACCAGTTCTTTTGGGGATGCACTGCCCACGTTTTGCCTCGCAACCTGGATTGAACTACTACCACTTCTGCTATAATCTCGGGCTCAGCCTTCCAAAGAATCCTCTCGGCAAGCACATACTGGGGCACACACCACTGCACAAATGGTACCACTCACCCTTGTCAATGGTGCAGATATTCGGGCTGACGAATTTGCCAATAGATGCGTTGCCCGGCAGCTTATATGACTGCTACTGCAGCACTGCGGTTGCGTCAGCAACTGGCCTCCCCCGGATCTACTCGACTAGTGACGCCACCAGTGTCTTCGGCTGCTCTTCCAAAGTTTGCTGGCAATCTGGATCGACAGCTGGCCATTTCCGCATCAATCTCGGCCTCAGTCTAACCAAAAGTATCCTCGGCATGGACAATCACTGGGGCACAACACCGCTGCACAAATGGCGCACTCACCCTTGTCAATGTTCCAGATATTCGTGCTGACGAATGTGCCCAATATGCGAGCCCGGCAGCTTCAATGACTGCTACTGCATGCACTGCGGATGCGTCAACAAGCTGGCCTCCCCCTGATCTACTCGACTATTGGATGCCACCAGTGCTTTTCGGCTGCACTTCCACGTTTGCTGGCAACCTGGATCGACATCTGCCATTTCCGCTATTCAATCTCGGGCTCAGTCTACAAAAGCATCCCTCGGCAAGCACATCACTGGGGCACAACACCGCTGCACAAATGGCGCACTCACCCTTGTCAATGTTCCAGATATTCATGCTGACGAATGTGCCAATAGCTGCGTGCCCGGCAGCTTCATGACTGCTACTGCATGCACTGCGGATGCGTCAACAAGCTGGCCTCCCCCGGATCTACTCGACTATTGGACGCCACCAGTGCTTTTCGGCTGCACTTCCAACGTTTGCTGGCAACCTGGATCGACATCTGCCATTTCAAATATCAATCTCGGGCTCAGCCTCCAAGGGATCCCATGGGAAGCACATAACTGGGGCAGAACAGCACTGCACAAATGGCGCACTCACCCTTGTCAATGTTCCAGATATTCATGCTGACGAATGTGCCCATAGATGCGTGCCCGGCAGCTTCAGTGACTGCTACTGCATGAACTGCGGATGCGTCAACAAGCTGGCCTTCCCCTGATCTACTCGACATTTGGACGCCACCAGTTCTTTTTGGATGCACTGCCCACTTTTGCTGGCAACCTGGATCGACATTTGCCATTTCAAATATCAATCTCGGGCTCAGCCTCCAAAGGATCCCTCGGGAAGCACATAACTGGGGCACAACAGTGCTGCACAAATAGCGCACTCACCCTTGTCAATGTCCAGATATTCGTGCTGACGAATTTGCCAATGACTGCGTTCCCGGCAGCTTCAATGACAGCTACTGCATGCACTGCGGTTGCGTCATAAAACTGGCCTCCCCCGGATCCTACTTGACTATTGGACTGCCACCAGTGCTTTTGGATGCAGCTCCACGTTCGCTAGCAACCTGGATCGACATCTACCGCTTCTGCTATCAATCTGGGGCTCAATCTACAAAAGGATCCTTCGGCACGCACATCACTGCGGCACAACACCGCTTCACAAATGGCGCACTAACCCTGTCAATGTTCCAGATATTTATGCTGACCAATGTGCAATAGCTGCGTGCCCCGCAGCTCCAATGATGCTACAGAATGCACTGCAGATGCGTCAACAAGCTGGCCTCCCCCGGGAACTACTCGACTATTGGATGCCGCCAGTGCTTTACGGCTGCGCTCCAAAGTTTGCTGGCAACCTGGATCGACATCTGCCATTTCTGCTATCAATATCGGGCTCAGTCTACAAAAGTACCGCTTGGCAACACATCACTGCGGCAATACACCGCTACACAAATGGCGCACTCACACTGTCAATGTTCCAGATATTCGTGCTGACGAATTTTGCCAATACTGCTGTGCCCGGCAGCTTCAATGACTGCTAATGCATGCACGCGGTTGCGTCCCAACTGCCTCACACCGGATCTACTCGACTATAGACGCCACCAGTGTTTTCGCTGCGCTTCCAAGTTGCTGGCAACCTTGATCGACATCTACCCTTCCGCTATCATCTCGCGCTCAGCCTACAAAAGGATCCCTCGGCAAACACATCACTGCGGCACCACGCCGCTACACAAATGGCGAACTCACAATTGACAATGTTCAGGATATTCGTGCTGACGATGTACCCATAACCTGGTGACCGGCCAGCTTTAATGACTGCTACTGCACTGCACTTGCAGATGCGTCCACCAAACTGGCCTCCCCCGGATCTACTCGACTATTGGACGCCACCAGTGGTTTTTCGGCTGCCGCTTCCACAGTTTGCTGGCAACCTGGATCGACATCTGCCATTTCCGCAATCAATCTCGGGCTCAGTCTACAAAAGTATCCCTCGGCAAGCAAATCACTGGGGCACAACACCGCTGCACAAATGGCGCGCTCACCCTTGACAATGTTCCAGATATTCGTGCTGACGAATTTGCCAATAACTGCGTGCCCGGCAGCTTCAATGACTGCTACTGCATGCACTGCGGTTGCGTCACCAAACTGGCCTCCCCCGGATCTACTCGACTATAGGACGCCACCAGTGTTTCGGCTGCGCTTCCAAAGTTTGCTGGCAACCTGGATCGACATCTACCACTTCCGCTATCAATCTCGAGCTCAGCCTACAAAAGGATCCCTCGGCAAACACATCACTGCGGCACCACACCGCTACACAAATGGCGCACTCACAATTGTCAATGTTCCAGATATTCGTGCTGACGAATGTACCCATAGCTCTGTACTCGGCAGCTTTAATGACTGCTACTGCACGCACTGCAGATGCGTCAACAAGCTGGCCTCCCCGGATCTACTCGACTATTGCACGCCACCAGGGATTTTCGGCTGCGCTTCCAACGTTTGCTGGCAACCTGGATCGACATCTGCCATTTCCGCTATCAATCTCGTGCTCAGTCTACAAAGCATCCCCCGGCAAGCACACCAGTTGGGCACAACACCGCTGCGCAAATGGCGCACTCACCCTTGTCAACGTCCCAGATATTCGTGCTGACGAATGTGCCAATAGGTGCGTACCCGGCAGCTTCAATGACTGCTACAGAATGCACTGCGGATGCGTCAACAATCTGGCCTCCCCCGGATCTACTCGACTACAGGATGCCACCAGGGCTTTTCGGCTGCGCTTCCAACGTTTGCTGGCAACCTGGATCGACATCTGCCATTTCCGCTATCAATCTCGGGCTCAGTCTACAAAAGCATCCCCCGGCAAGCACACCAGTGGGGCACAACACCGCTGCGCAAATGGCGCACTCACCCTTGTCAATGTTCCAGATATTCGTGCTGACGAATGTGCCAATAGGTGCGTACCCGGCAGCTTCAATGACTGCTACAGAATGCACTGCGGATGCGTCAACAAGCAGGCCTCCCCCGGATCTACTCGACTACAGGATGCCACCAGTGCTTTACGGCTGCGCTTCCAACGTTTGCTGGCAACCTGGATCGACATCTGTCATTTTCGCTATCAATCTCGGGCTCAGTCTACAAAAGCATCACTCGGCAAGCACATCACTGGGGCACAACACAGGTGCACAAATGGCGCACTCACCCTTGTCAATGTTCGAGGTATACATGCTGACGATTGCGCCCGTAGATGCGAGCGCGGCAGCTTCAATGACTGCTACTGCATGCACTGCTGATGCGTCAACAAGCTGGCCTCCCCCGGGTCTACTCGACAATTGGACGACATCAGTGCTTTTTGGATGCACTGCCCACGTTCGCTTGCAACCTGGATCGACATCTACCGCCTCCGCTATCAATCTCGGGCTCAGTCTACAAAAGGATCCTTCGGCACGCACATCACTGTGGCACCACACGACTGCACAAATGGCGCACTCACCCTTGTCAATGTTTCAGACATTCGTGCTGACGAATGTGCCAATAGCTCCGTGCTCGGCAGCTTCAATGACTGCTACTGCATGCACTGCGGATGCGTCAACAAGCTGGCCTCCCCCGGATCTACTCGATTATTAGACGCCACCAGTGCTTTTCGGCTGCGCTTTCAAAGTTTGCTGGCAACCTGGATCGACATCTGTCATTTCCGCTATCAATCTCGGGCTCAGTCTACAAAAGCATCACTCGGCAAGCACATCACTGGGGCGCAACACAGGTGCACAAATGGCGCACTCACCCTTGTCAATGTTCGAGGTATACATGCTGACGATTGCGCCCGTAGATGCGAGCGCGGCAGCTTCAATGACTGCTACAGAATGCACTACGGATGCGTCAACAAGCTGGCCTCCCCCGGATCTACTCGACTATTGGACTCCACCAGTGCTTTTCGGGTGCACTGCCCACGTTTGCTGGCAACCTGGATCGACATCTACCACTTCCTCTATCAATCTCTGGCACATTCTACAAATGGATCCCTCGGCAAGCACATCACTGGGGCACAACACCGCTGCACAAATGGGTGCACTCACCCTTGTCAACGTTGCAGATATTCGTGCTAATGAATGGGCCCATAGCTGCGGGCCCGGCAGCTTCAGTGACTGCTACAGAATGCACTGCGGATGCGTCAACAAGCTGGCCTTCCCCGGACCTACTCGATTATTGGATACCACCAGTGCTTTACGGCTGCGCTTCCAAAGTTTGCTGGCAACCTGGATCGACCTTTGCCATTTCCGCTATCAATCTCGGGCTCAGTCTACAAAAGTACCCCTTGGCAAACACATCACTGCGGCAACACACCGCTACACAAAAGGCACACTCACCCTTGTCAATGTTCCAGATATTCGTGCTGACGAATGTGCCCATATCTGCGTGCCGGCCATCTTCAATGACTGCCACTGCATGCATTGCGCATGCATCAACAAGCTGGCCGCCCCCGGATCTACTCGACAATTGGACGCCACCAGTGCTTTTTGGATGCACTGCCCACGTTCGCTAGCAGCCTGGTTCGACATCTACCGCTTCCGCTATCAATCTGGGGCTCAGTCTACAAAAGGATTCTTCGGCACGCACATCACTGCGGCACAACACCGCTGCACAAATGGCGCACTCACCCTTGTCAATGTTCCAGATATTCATGCTGACGTATGTGCCAATAGCTGCGTGCCCCGCAGCTCCTATGAGTGCTACAGAATGCACTGCGGATGCGTCAACAAGCTGGCCTCCCTCGGAACTACTCGACTATTGGATGCCACCAGTGCTTTACGGCTGCGCTTCCAAAGTTTGCTGGCAACCTGGATCGACATCTGCCATTTCCGCTATCAATCTCGGGCTCAGTCTACAAAAGTACCCCTTGGCAAACACATCACTGCGGCAATACACCGCTACACAAATGGCGCACTCACACTTGTCAATGTTCCAGATGTTCGTGCTGACGAATGTGCCCATATCTGCGTGCCCGCCATCTTCAATGACTGCTACTGCATGCATTGCCAATGCGTCAACAAGCTGGCCTCCCCCGGATCTACTCGACTATTGGACTCCACCAGTGCTTTTCGGGTGCACTGCCCACGTTTGCTGGCAACCTGGATCGACATCTACCACTTCCTCTATCAATCTCTGGCACATTCTACAAATGGATGCCTCGGCAAGCACATCACTGGGGCACAACACCGCTGCACAAATGGGTGCACTCATCCTTGTCAACGTTGCAGATATTCGTGCTAATGAATGGGCCCATAGCTGCGGGCCCGACAGCTTCAGTGACTGCTACAGAATGCACTGCGGATGCGTCAACAAGCTGGCCTTCCCCGGACCTACTCGATTATTGGATACCACCAGTGCTTTACGGCTGCGCTTCCAAAGTTTGCTGGCTACCTGGATCGACATCTGCCATTTCCGCTATCAATCTCGGGCTCAGTCTACAAAAGTACCCCTTGGCAAACACATCACTGCGGCAACACACCGCTACACAAAAGGCGCACTCACCCTTGTCAATGTTCCAGATATTCGTGCTGACGAATGTGCCCATATCTGCGTGCCGGCCATCTTCAATGACTGCCACTGCATGCATTGCGCATGCATCAACAAGCTGGCCGCCCCCGGATCTACTCGACAATTGGACGCCACCAGTGCTTTTTGGATGCACTGCCCACGTTCGCTAGCAACCTGGTTCGACATCTACCGCTTCCGCTATCGATCTGGGGCTCAGTCTACAAAAGGATTCTTCGGCACGCACATCACTGCGGCACAACACCGCTGCACAAATGGCGCACTCACCCTTGTCAATGTTCCTGATATTCATGCTGACGTATGTGCCAATAGCTGCGTGCCCCGCAGCTCCAATGAGTGCTACAGAATGCACTGCGGATGCGTCAACAAGCTGGCCTCCCCCGGAACTACTCGACTATTGGATGCCACCAGTGCTTTACGGCTGCGCTTCCAAAGTTTGCTGGCAACCTGGATCGACATCTGCCATTTCCGCTATCAATCTCGGGCTCAGTCTACAAAAGTACCCCTTGGCAAACACATCACTGCGGCAATACACCGCTACACAAATGGCGCACTCACACTTATCAATGTTCCAGATATTCGTGCTGACGAATGTGCCCATAGCTGTGTGCCCGCCATCTTCAATGACTGCTACTGCATGCACTGCGGGTGCGTCAACAAGCTGGCCTTCCCCGGATCTACTCGACTATTGGATGCCACCAGTGCTTTACGGCTGCGCTTCCAACGTTTGCTGGCAACCTGGATCGACATCTGCCATTTCCGCTATCAATCTCGTGCTCAGTCTACAAAAGCATCACTCGGCAAGCACATCACTGGGGCACAACACAGGTGCACAAATGGCGCACTCACCCTTGTCAATGTTCGAGGTATACATGCTGACGATTGCGCCCGTAGATGCGAGCGCGGCAGCTTCAATGACTGCTACTGCATGCACTGCTGATGCGTCAACAAGCTCGCCTCCCCCGGGTCTACTCGACAATTGGACGACATCAGTGCTTTTTGGATGCACTGCCCACATTCGCTTGCAACCTGGATCGACATCTACCGCCTCCGCTATCAATCTCGGGCTCAGTCTACAAAAGGATCCTTCGGCACGCACATCACTGTGGCACCACACGACTGCACAAATGGCGCACTCACCCTTGTCAATGTTTCAGACATTCGTGCTGACGAATGTGCCAATAGATCCGTGCTCGGCAGCTTCAATGACTGCTACTGCATGCACTGCGGATGCGTCAACAAGCTGGCCTCCCCCGGATCTACTCGATTATTAGACGCCACCAGTGCTTTTCGGCTGCGCTTTCAAAGTTTGCTGGCAACCTGGATCGACATCTGTCATTTCCGCTATCAATCTCGGGCTCAGTCTACAAAAGCATCACTCGGCAAGCACATCACTGGGGCGCAACACAGGTGCACAAATGGCGCACTCACCCTTGTCAATGTTCGAGGTATACATGCTGACGATTGCGCCCGTAGATGCGAGCGCGGCAGCTTCAATGACTGCTACAGAATGCACTACGGATGCGTCAACAAGCTGGCCTCCCCCGGATCTACTCGACTATTGGACTCCACCAGTGCTTTTCGGGTGCACTGCCCACGTTTGCTGGCAACCTGGATCGACATCTACCACTTCCTCTATCAATCTCTGGCACATTCTACAAATGGATCCCTCGGCAAGCACATCACTGGGGCACAACACCGCTGCACAAATGGGTGCACTCACCCTTGTCAACGTTGCAGATATTCGTGCTAATGAATGGGCCCATAGCTGCAGGCCCGGCAGCTTCAGTGACTGCTACAGAATGCACTGCGGATGCGTCAACAAGCTGGCCTTCCCCGGACCTACTCGATTATTGGATACCACCAGTGCTTTACGGCTGCGCTTCCAAAGTTTGCTGGCAACCTGGATCGACCTTTGCCATTTCCGCTATCAATCTCGGGCTCAGTCTACAAAAGTACCCCTTGGCAAACACATCACTGCGGCAACACACCGCTACACAAAAGGCACACTCACCCTTGTCAATGTTCCAGATATTCGTGCTGACGAATGTGCCCATATCTGCGTGCCGGCCATCTTCAATGACTGCCACTGCATGCATTGCGCATGCATCAACAAGCTGGCCGCCCCCGGATCTACTCGACAATTGGACGCCACCAGTGCTTTTTGGATGCACTGCCCACGTTCGCTAGCAGCCTGGTTCGACATCTACCGCTTCCGCTATCAATCTGGGGCTCAGTCTACAAAAGGATTCTTCGGCACGCACATCACTGCGGCACAACACCGCTGCACAAATGGCGCACTCACCCTTGTCAATGTTCCAGATATTCATGCTGACGTATGTGCCAATAGCTGCGTGCCCCGCAGCTCCTATGAGTGCTACAGAATGCACTGCGGATGCGTCAACAAGCTGGCCTCCCCCGGAACTACTCGACTATTGGATGCCACCAGTGCTTTACGGCTGCGCTTCCAAAGTTTGCTGGCAACCTGGATCGACATCTGCCATTTCCGCTATCAATCTCGGGCTCAGTCTACAAAAGTACCCCTTCGCAAACACATCACTGCGGCAATACACCGCTACACAAATGGCGCACTCACACTTGTCAATGTTCCAGATATTCGTGCTGACGAATGTGCCCATATCTGCGTGCCCGCCATCTTCAATGACTGCTACTGCATGCATTGCCAATGCGTCAACAAGCTGGCCTCCCCCGGATCTACTCGACTATTGGACTCCACCAGTGCTTTTCGGGTGCACTGCCCACGTTTGCTGGCAACCTGGATCGACATCTACCACTTCCTCTATCAATCTCTGGCACATTCTACAAATGGATGCCTCGGCAAGCACATCACTGGGGCACAACACCGCTGCACAAATGGGTGCACTCATCCTTGTCAACGTTGCAGATATTCGTGCTAATGAATGGGCCCATAGCTGCGGGCCCGACAGCTTCAGTGACTGCTACAGAATGCACTGCGGATGCGTCAACAAGCTGGCCTTCCCCGGACCTACTCGATTATTGGATACCACCAGTGCTTTACGGCTGCGCTTCCAAAGTTTGCTGGCAACCTGGATCGACATCTGCCATTTCCGCTATCAATCTCGGGCTCAGTCTACAAAAGTACCCCTTGGCAAACACATCACTGCGGCAACACACCGCTACACAAAAGGCGCACTCACCCTTGTCAATGTTCCAGATATTCGTGCTGACGAATGTGCCCATATCTGCGTGCCGGCCATCTTCAATGACTGCCACTGCATGCATTGCGCATGCATCAACAAGCTGGCCGCCCCCGGATCTACTCGACAATTGGACGCCACCAGTGCTTTTTGGATGCACTGCCCACGTTCGCTAGCAACCTGGTTCGACATCTACCGCTTCCGCTATCAATCTGGGGCTCAGTCTACAAAAGGATTCTTCGGCACGCACATCACTGCGGCACAACACCGCTGCACAAATGGCGCACTCACCCTTGTCAATGTTCCTGATATTCATGCTGACGTATGTGCCAATAGCTGCGTGCCCCGCAGCTCCAATGAGTGCTACAGAATGCACTGCGGATGCGTCAACAAGCTGGCCTCCCCCGGAACTACTCGACTATTGGATGCCACCAGTGCTTTACGGCTGCGCTTCCAAAGTTTGCTGGCAACCTGGATCGACATCTGCCATTTCCGCTATCAATCTCGGGCTCAGTCTACAAAAGTACCCCTTGGCAAACACATCACTGCGGCAATACACCGCTACACAAATGGCGCACTCACACTTATCAATGTTCCAGATATTCGTGCTGACGAATGTGCCCATAGCTGTGTGCCCGCCATCTTCAATGACTGCTACTGCATGCACTGCGGGTGCGTCAACAAGCTGGCCTTCCCCGGATCTACTCGACTATTGGATGCCACCAGTGCTTTACGGCTGCGCTTCCAACGTTTGCTGGCAACCTGGATCGACATCTGCCATTTCCGCTATCAATCTCGTGCTCAGTCTACAAAAGCATCACTCAGCAAGCACATCACTGGGGCACAACACCGCTGCACAAATGGCGCCCTCACGCTTGTCAATGTTCCAGATATTCATGCTGACGATTGTGCCCGTAGATGCGAGCGCGGCAGCTTCAATGACTGCTACTGCATGCACTGCGGATGCGTCAACAGGCTGGCCTCCCCCGGATCTACTCGACAATTGGACGCCATTAGTGCTTTTTGGATGCACTGCCCGCGTTTGCTAGCAACCTGGATCGACATCTACCGCCTCCGCTATCAATCTCGTGCTCAGTCTACAAAAGTATCCCTCGGCAAGCACATCACTGGGGCCCAACACCGCTGCACAAATGGCGCACTCACCCTTGTCCATGTTTCAGATATTCGTGCTGACGAATGTGCCAATAGCTCCGTGCTCGGCAGCTTCAATGATTGCTACTGCATGCACTGCGGAAGCGTCAACAAGCTGGTCTCCCCCGGATCTACTCGACTATTAGACGCCACCAGGGCTTTTCGGCGGCGCTTCCAACGTTTGCTGGCAACCTATATCGACATCTCCAATTTCCGCTATCAATCTCGGGCTCAGTGTACAAAAGCATCCCCCGGCAAGCACATCAGTGGGGCACAACACCGCTGCGCAAATTGCGCACTCACCCTTGTCAATGTTCCAGATATTCATGCTGACGAATGTGCCCATAGATGCGAGCGCGGCAGCTTCAATGACTGCTACTGCATGCACTGCGGGTGCGTCAACAAGCTGGCCTCCCCCGGATCTACTCGATTATTAGACGCCACCAGTGCTTTTCGGCTGCGCTTTCAACGTTTGCTGGTAACCTGGATCGACATCTGCCATTTCCGCTATCAATCTCGGGCTCAGTCTACAAAAGCATCCCCCGGCAAGCGCACCAGTGGGGCACAACACCACTGCGCAAATTGCGCACTCACCCTTGTCAATGTTCAAGATATTTGTGCTGACGAATGTGCCAATAGGTGCGTACCCGGCAGCTTCAATGACTGCTACAGAATGCACTGCGGATGCGTCAACAAGCTGGCCTCCCCCGGATCTACTCGACTACAGGATGCCACCAGTGCTTTACGGCTGCGCTTCCAACGTTTGCTGGCAACCTGGATCGACATCTGCCATTACCGCTATCAATCTCGGGCTCAGTCTACAAAGGATCCCTCGGTAAACACATCACTGCGGCACCACACCGCTACACAAATGGCGCACTCACCCTTGACAATGTTCCAGATATTCGTGCTGACGAATTTGCCAATAACTGCGTGCCCGGCAGCTTCAATGAATGCTACTGCATGCACTGCGGTTGCGTCACCAAACTGGCCTCCCCCGGATCTACTCGACTATTGGACGCCACCAGTGTTTTCGGCTGCGCTTCCAAAGTTTGCTGGCAACCTGGATCGACATCTGCCATTTCCGCAATCAATCTCGGGCTCAGTCTACAAAAGTATCCCTCGGCAAGCAAATCACTGGGGCACAACACCGCTGCACAAATGGCGCGCTCACCCTTGACAATGTTCCAAATATTCGTGCTGACGAATTCGCCAATAACTGCGTGCCCGGCAGCTTCAATGACTGCTACTGCATGCACTGCGGTTGCGTCACCAAACTGGCCTCCCCCGGATCTACTCGACTATTGGACGCCACCAGTGTTTTCGGCTGCGCTTCCAAAGTTTGCTGGCAACCTGGATCGACATCTACCACTTCCGCTATCAATCTCGAGCTCAGCCTACAAAAGGATCCCTCGGCAAACACATCACTGCGGCACCACACCGCTACACAAATGGCGCACTCACAATTGTCAATGTTCCAGATATTCGTGCTGACGAATGTACCCATAGCTCTGTACTCGGCAGCTTTAATGACTGCTACTGCACGCACTGCGGATGCGTCAACAAGCTGGCCTCCCCCGGATCTACTCGACTATTGCACGCCACCAGGGATTTTCGGCTGCGCTTCCAACGTTTGCTGGCAACCTGGATCGACATCTGCCATTTCCGCTATCAATCTCGTGCTCAGTCTACAAAAGCATCCCCCGGCAAGCACACCAGTTGGGCACAACACCGCTGCGCAAATGGCGCACTCACCCTTGTCAATGTCCCAGATATTCGTGCTGACGAATGTGCCAATAGGTGCGTACCCGGCAGCTTCAATGACTGCTACAGAATGCACTGCGGATGCGTCAACAATCTGGCCTCCCCCGGATCTACTCGACCACAGGATGCCACCAGGGCTTTTCGGCTGCGCTTCCAACGTTTGCTGGCAACCTGGATCGACATCTGCCATTTCCGCTATCAATCTCGGGCTCAGTCTACAAAAGCATCCCCCGGCAAGCACACCAGTGGGGCACAACACCGCTGCGCAAATGGCGCACTCACCCTTGTCAATGTTCCAGATATTCGTGCTGACGAATGTGCCAATAGGTGCGTACCCGGCAGCTTCAATGACTGCTACAGAATGCACTGCGGATGCGTCAACAAGCAGGCCTCCCCCGGATCTACTCGACTACAGGATGCCACCAGTGCTTTACGGCTGCGCTTCCAACGTTTGCTGGCAACCTGGATCGACATCTGTCATTTTCGCTATCAATCTCGGGCTCAGTCTACAAAAGCATCACTCGGCAAGCACATCACTGGGGCACAACACAGGTGCACAAATGGCGCACTCACCCTTGTCAATGTTCGAGGTATACATGCTGACGATTGCGCCCGTAGATGCGAGCGCGGCAGCTTCAATGACTGCTACTGCATGCACTGCTGATGCGTCAACAAGCTGGCCTCCCCCGGGTCTACTCGACAATTGGACGACATCAGTGCTTTTTGGATGCACTGCCCACGTTCGCTTGCAACCTGGATCGACATCTACCGCCTCCGCTATCAATCTCGGGCTCAGTCTACAAAAGGATCCTTCGGCACGCACATCACTGTGGCACCACACGACTGCACAAATGGCGCACTCACCCTTGTCAATGTTTCAGACATTCGTGCTGACGAATGTGCCAATAGATCCGTGCTCGGCAGCTTCAATGACTGCTACTGCATGCACTGCGGATGCGTCAACAAGCTGGCCTCCCCCGGATCTACTCGATTATTAGACGCCACCAGTGCTTTTCGGCTGCGCTTTCAAAGTTTGCTGGCATCCTGGATCGACATCTGTCATTTCCGCTATCAATCTCGGGCTCAGTCTACAAAAGCATCACTCGGCAAGCACATCACTGGGGCACAACACAGGTGCACAAATGGCGCACTCACCCTTGTCAATGTTCGAGGTATACATGCTGACGATTGCGCCCGTAGATGCGAGCGCGGCAGCTTCAATGACTGCTACAGAATGCACTACGGATGCGTCAACAAGCTGGCCTCCCCCGGATCTACTCGACTATTGGACTCCACCAGTGCTTTTCGGGTGCACTGCCCACGTTTGCTGGCAACCTGGATCGACATCTACCACTTCCTCTATCAATCTCTGGCACATTCTACAAATGGATCCCTCGGCAAGCACATCACTGGGGCACAACACCGCTGCACAAATGGGTGCACTCACCCTTGTCAACGTTGCAGATATTCGTGCTAATGAATGGGCCCATAGCTGCGGGCCCGGCAGCTTCAGTGACTGCTACAGAATGCACTGCGGATGCGTCAACAAGCTGGCCTTCCCCGGACCTACTCGATTATTGGATACCACCAGTGCTTTACGGCTGCGCTTCCAAAGTTTGCTGGCAACCTGGATCGACCTTTGCCATTTCCGCTATCAATCTCGGGCTCAGTCTACAAAAGTACCCCTTGGCAAACACATCACTGCGGCAACACACCGCTACACAAAAGGCACACTCACCCTTGTCAATGTTCCAGATATTCGTGCTGACGAATGTGACCATATCTGCGTGCCGGCCATCTTCAATGACTGCCACTGCATGCATTGCGCATGCATCAACAAGCTGGCCGCCCCCGGATCTACTCGACAATTGGACGCCACCAGTGCTTTTTGGATGCACTGCCCACGTTCGCTAGCAGCCTGGTTCGACATCTACCGCTTCCGCTATCAATCTGGGGCTCAGTCTACAAAAGGATTCTTCGGCACGCACATCACTGCGGCACAACACCGCTGCACAAATGGCGCACTCACCCTTGTCAATGTTCCAGATATTCATGCTGACGTATGTGCCAATAGCTGCGTGCCCCGCAGCTCCTATGAGTGCTACAGAATGCACTGCGGATGCGTCAACAAGCTGGCCTCCCCCGGAACTACTCGACTATTGGATGCCACCAGTGCTTTACGGCTGCGCTTCCAAAGTTTGCTGGCAACCTGGATCGACATCTGCCATTTCCGCTATCAATCTCGGGCTCAGTCTACAAAAGTACCCCTTGGCAAACACATCACTGCGGCAATACACCGCTACACAAATGGCGCACTCACACTTGTCAATGTTCCAGATATTCGTGCTGACGAATGTGCCCATATCTGCGTGCCCGCCATCTTCAATGACTGCTACTGCATGCATTGCCAATGCGTCAACAAGCTGGCCTCCCCCGGATCTACTCGACTATTGGACTCCACCAGTGCTTTTCGGGTGCACTGCCCACGTTTGCTGGCAACCTGGATCGACATCTACCACTTCCTCTATCAATCTCTGGCACATTCTACAAATGGATGCCTCGGCAAGCACATCACTGGGGCACAACACCGCTGCACAAATGGGTGCACTCATCCTTGTCAACGTTGCAGATATTCGTGCTAATGAATGGGCCCATAGCTGCGGGCCCGACAGCTTCAGTGACTGCTACAGAATGCACTGCGGATGCGTCAACAAGCTGGCCTTCCCCGGACCTACTCGATTATTGGATACCACCAGTGCTTTACGGCTGCGCTTCCAAAGTTTGCTGGCAACCTGGATCGACATCTGCCATTTCCGCTATCAATCTCGGGCTCAGTCTACAAAAGTACCCCTTGGCAAACACATCACTGCGGCAACACACCGCTACACAAAAGGCGCACTCACCCTTGTCAATGTTCCAGATATTCGTGCTGACGAATGTGCCCATATCTGCGTGCCGGCCATCTTCAATGACTGCCACTGCATGCATTGCGCATGCATCAACAAGCTGGCCGCCCCCGGATCTACTCGACAATTGGACGCCACCAGTGCTTTTTGGATGCACTGCCCACGTTCGCTAGCAACCTGGTTCGACATCTACCGCTTCCGCTATCAATCTGGGGCTCAGTCTACAAAAGGATTCTTCGGCACGCACATCACTGCGGCACAACACCGCTGCACAAATGGCGCACTCACCCTTGTCAATGTTCCTGATATTCATGCTGACGTATGTGCCAATAGCTGCGTGCCCCGCAGCTCCAATGAGTGCTACAGAATGCACTGCGGATGCGTCAACAAGCTGGCCTCCCCCGGAACTATTTGACTATTGGATGCCACCAGTGCTTTACGGCTGCGCTTCCAAAGTTTGCTGGCAACCTGGATCGACATCTGCCATTTCCGCTATCAATCTCGGGCTCAGTCTACAAAAGTACCCCTTGGCAAACACATCACTGCGGCAATACACCGCTACACAAATGGCGCACTCACACTTATCAATGTTCCAGATATTCGTGCTGACGAATGTGCCCATAGCTGTGTGCCCGCCATCTTCAATGACTGCTACTGCATGCACTGCGGGTGCGTCAACAAGCTGGCCTTCCCCGGATCTACTCGACTATTGGATGCCACCAGTGCTTTACGGCTGCGCTTCCAACGTTTGCTGGCAACCTGGATCGACATCTGCCATTTCCGCTATCAATCTCGTGCTCAGTCTACAAAAGCATCACTCAGCAAGCACATCACTGGGGCACAACACCGCTGCACAAATGGCGCCCTCACGCTTGTCAATGTTCCAGATATTCATGCTGACGATTGTGCCCGTAGATGCGAGCGCGGCAGCTTCAATGACTGCTACTGCATGCACTGCGGATGCGTCAACAGGCTGGCCTCCCCCGGATCTACTCGACAATTGGACGCCATTAGTGCTTTTTGGATGCACTGCCCGCGTTTGCTAGCAACCTGGATCGACATCTACCGCCTCCGCTATCAATCTCGTGCTCAGTCTACAAAAGTATCCCTCGGCAAGCACATCACTGGGGCCCAACACCGCTGCACAAATGGCGCACTCACCCTTGTCCATGTTTCAGATAATCGTGCTGACGAATGTGCCAATAGCTCCGTGCTCGGCAGCTTCAATGATTGCTACTGCATGCACTGCGGAAGCGTCAACAAGCTGGTCTCCCCCGGATCTACTCGACTATTAGACGCCACCAGGGCTTTTCGGCGGCGCTTCCAACGTTTGCTGGCAACCTATATCGACATCTCCAATTTCCGCTATCAATCTCGGGCTCAGTGTACAAAAGCATCCCCCGGCAAGCACATCAGTGGGGCACAACACCGCTGCGCAAATTGCGCACTCACCCTTGTCAATGTTCCAGATATTCATGCTGACGAATGTGCCCATAGATGCGAGCGCGGCAGCTTCAATGACTGCTACAGAATGCACTGCGGATGCGTCAACAAGCTGGCCTCCCCCGGATCTACTCGACTACAGGATGCCACCAGTGCTTTACGGCTGCGCTTCCAACGTTTGCTGGCAACCTGGATTGACATCTACCACTTCTGCTCTAAATCTCGGGCTCAGCCCGCAAAAGGATCCCTCGGCAAGAGCATCACTGGGGCAGAACATCACTGCACAAATGGCGCACTCACCCTTGTCAATGTTCCAGATATTCGTGCTGACGAATGTGTCCATAGCTGGGTGCCCGGCCGCTTCAATGACTGCTACTGTATGCACTGGGGATGTCTCAACAAGCTGGCCTCCCCGGATCAACTCGACTATTGGACTCCACCAGTGCTTTTCGGCTGAACTGCCCACGTTTGCTGCCAACCTGGATCGACATCCAACACTTCCGCTATCAATCTCGAGCTCAGCCTACAAAAGGATCCCTCGGCGAACACATCACTGCGGCACCATACCGCTACACAAATGGCGCACTCACACTTGTCAATGTTCCAGATATTCGTGCTGACGAATGTGCCAATAGCTCCGTGCTCGGCAGCTTCAATGACTGCTACTGCATGCACTGCGGAAGCGTCAACAAGCTGGTCTCCCCCGGATCTACTCGACTATTAGACGCCACCAGGGCTTTTCGGCGGCGCTTCCAACGTTTGCTGGCAACCTATATCGACATCTGCCATTTCCGCTATCAATCTCGGGCTCAGTGTACAAAAGCATCCCCCGGCAAGCACATCAGTGGGGCACAACACCGCTGCGCAAATTGCGCACTCACCCTTGTCAATGTTCCAGATATTCATGCTGACGAATGTGCCCATAGATGCGAGCGCGGCAGCTTCAATGACTGCTACTGCATGCACTGCGGATGCGTCAACAAGCTGGCCTCCCCCGGATCTACTCGATTATTAGACGCCACCAGTGCTTTTCGGCTGCGCTTTCAACGTTTGCTGGCAACCTGGATCGACATCTGCCATTTCCGCTATCAATCTCGGGCTCAGTCTAGAAAAGCATCCCTCGGCAAGCACACCAGTGGGGCACAACACCACTGCGCAAATGGCGCACTCACCCTTGTCAATGTTCCAGATATTTGTGCTGACGAATGTGCCAATAGGTGCGTACCCGGCAGCTTCAATGACTGCTACAGAATGCACTGCGGATGCGTCAACAAGCTGGCCTCCCCCGGATCTACTCGACTACAGGATGCCACCAGTGCTTTACGGCTGCGCTTCCAACGTTTGCTGGCAACCTGGATCGACATCTGCCATTTCCGCTATCAATCTCGGGCTCAGTCTACAAAAGCATCACTCGGCAAGCACATCACTGGGGCACAACACCGCTGCACAAATGGCGCACTCACCCTTGTCAATGTTCCAGGTATTCATGCTGACGATTGCGCCCGTAGGTGCGTACCCGGCAGCTTCAATGACTGCTACAGAATGCACTGCGGATGCGTCAACAAGCTGGCCTCCCCCGGATCTACTCGACTACAGGATGCCACCAGTGCTTTACGGCTGCGCTTCCAACGTTTGCTGGCAACCTGGATCGACATCTGCCATTTCCGCTATCAATCTCAGGCTCAGTCTACAAAAGCATCACTCGGCAAGCACATCACTGGGGCACAACACCGCTGCACAAATGGCGCACTCACCCTTGTCAATGTTCCAGGTATTCATGCTGACGAATGTGCCAATAGCTGCGTGCCCGCCAGCTTGAATGAGTGCTACTGCATGCACTGCGGATGCGTCAACAAGCTGGCCTCCCCCGGATCTACTCGACTATTGGACGCGACCAGGGCTTTTCGGCGGCGCTTCCAACGTTTGTTGGCAACCTATATCGACATCTGCCATTTCCGCTATCAATCTCGGGCTCAGTGTACAAAAGCATCCCCCGTCAAGCACATAACTGGGGAACAACACCGCTGCACAAATGGCGCACTCACCCTTGTCAATGTTCCAGATATTCATGCTGACGAATGCGACCATATATGCGAGCGCGGCAGCTTCAATGACTGCTACTGCATGCACTGCGGATGCGTCAACAAGCTGGCCTCCCCCGGATCTACTCGACAATTGGACGCCACCAGTGCTTTTTGGATGCACTGCCCACGTCCGCTAGCAACCTCTCTCGACATCTACCACATGTGCTATCAATCTCGGGCTCAGTCTACATAAGGATCCTTCGGCACGCAAATCACTTGGGAAGATCATCACTGCACTAATGGCGCACTCACCCTTGTCAATGTTCCCGATATTCCTGCTGACGAATGGTCCCATAGCTGCGTGGCCGGGAGCTTCAGTGACTGCTACTGCATGCATTGCGGATGCGTCAACAAGCTGGCCTCCCCCGGATCTACTCGACTATTGGACTCCACCAGTGCTTTTCGGCTGCACTTCCCATGTTTGCTGGCAACCTCTCTCGACATCTACCGCCTCCGCTATCAATCTCGGGCTCAGTCTACATAAGGATCCTTCGGCACGCAAATCACTTGGGAAGATCATCACTCCACTAATGGCGCACTCACCCTTGTCAATGTTCCCGATATTCCTGCTGACGAATGGTCCCATAGCTGCGTGGCCGGCAGCTTCAGTGACTGCTACTGCATGCATTGCGGATGCGTCAACAAGCTGGCCGCCCCCGGATCTACTCGACTATTGGACTCCATCAGTGCTTTTCGGCTGCACTTCCCACGTTTGCTGGCAACCTCTCTCGACATCTACCGCCTCCGCTATCAATCTCGAGCTCAGCCTACAAAAGGATTCCTTGCCAAGCACATCACTGGGGCACCACACCACTACACAAATGGCGCACTCACCCTTGTCAATGTTCGAGATAATCGTGCTGACGAATGTGCCAATAGCTGCGTGCAAGGCAGCTTCAATGACTGCTACTGCATGCACTGCGGGTGTGTCAACAAGCTGGCCTCCCCCGGATCTACTCGACTATTGGACGCCACCAGTGCTTTTCGGCTGCGCTTCCAACGTTTTCTCGCAACATGGATTGATATCTACCACTTCTGCTATCAATCTCGGGCTCAGCCTCCAAAGGATCCCTCGGCAAGCACACAACTGGGGCACTACACCGCTGCACAAATGGCGCACTCACCCTTATCAATGTTCCAGATATTCGTGCTGACGAATGTGACCATAGCTGGGTGCCCGGCCGCTTGAATGACTGCTATTGCATGCACTGGGTATGTGTCAACAAGCTGGCCTCCCAGAATGAACTCGACTATTGCACGCCACCAGTGCTTTTTGGATGCACTGCCCACGTTCGCTAGCAACCTGGATCGAAATCTACCACTTCTGCTATCAATCTCGGCCTCAGCCTACAAAAGGATCCCTCGTCAAGTACATCACTGGGGCAGATCATCACTGAACAAATGGTGCACTCACCCGTGTCAATGTTCCAGATAATCGTGGTGACGAATGTGCCCATAGCTGCGTGCCCGGCAGCTTCAGTGACTGCTACTGTTTGCACTGCGAATGCGTCAACAAGTTGGCCTCCCCCGCTTCTACTCGACTTTTGGACGCCACCAGTGCTTTTCAGCTGTGCTTCCAACGTTTGCTGGCAACCTGGATTGACATCTACCACTTCTGCTCTAAATCTCGGGCTCAGCCCGCAAAAGGATCCTTCGGCAAGAGCATCACTGGGGCAGAACATCACTGCACAAATGGCGCACTCACCCTTGTCAATGTTCCAGATATTCGTGCTGACGAATGTGTCCATAGCTGGGTGCCCGGCCGCTTCAATGACTGCTACTGTATGCACTGGGGATGTCTCAACAAGCTGGCCTCCCCGGATCAACTCGACTATTGGACTCCACCAGTGCTTTTCGGCTGAACTGCCCACGTTTGCTGCCAACCTGGATCGACATCCAACACTTCCGCTATCAATCTCGGGCACAGTCTACAATTGGATCCCTCGGCAAGCACATCACTGGGGCACAACAGCGCTGCAGGAACAGCGCACTTACCCTTGTCAATGTTCCAGATATTCGTGCTGACGAATGTGCCAATAGGAGCGTGCCCGGCAGCTTCAATGACTGCTACTGCATGCACTGCGGATGCGTCAACAAGCTGGCCTCCCCTGCATCTACTCGACTATTGGACGCCACCAGTGCATTTCGGCTGCAGTGCCCGCGTTTGCTGGCAACCTTGATCGACATCTACCTCTTCCGCTATCAATCTCGGGCTCAGTCTACAAAAGGATCCCTCGGCAAGCACATCACTGAGGCACAACACCGCTGCAGGAACGGCGCGCTCACCCTTGTCAACCTTCCAGGTGGTCGTGCTGACGAATATGCCCGTAGCTGCGTGCCCGGCAGCTTCAACGATTCGTACTGCTTGCACTGCAGTTGCGTCACCGCAGCTGGCCTCCAGTGGATCTACTCGACTATTGGACGCCACCAGTGCTTTTCGGTTGCATGCCCGCGTTGGCTGACACCTTGACCTACATGTACCACTTCCGCTGGCAATCTCCGGCTGAGTGGATATAAGGATCCCTCGGCAAGTACTTCAGGATACCTCGGCAAGTACTGCACAACACCGCTGTAGAAATAGTGCACTCACCCTTGTTAATGATCCAGGTTAGATACCTTGATTGTTTTTCCCCTTCGGAGTAGGAACCGTTTCATATTCGTGGTTTTGTGCACCAGTGTACTAACTTGTGCAAGCGTTGTAGCCGCTTCATGGCAATGTGTGTTAAAATAATGTCTTTGCTTCTAACTGGCGATGTTCAAACAAAGGCATCACCTACCGAAGAAATGCTAACTGCTATTTTAGAAACCGTAACAGGAAAGAAAAGTGGGCAGGCAGATATCCGTACTGATATACACGCACTTAAGCACTCGCAAGCATCTGTCGATGTTGAACTGCAACATTTATCTTCAAGGATACGTGTCCTTGAGGTAAACACGTCCTGGTTGAGAAAAAAAACAAGATAGATTGCCAGTCCGCTTGCCTGAAGCTATAATTTAATATGTGAGCAACTTAAGGTGATTCAATCTCGATGCGATGATACCGAAAGTCAAGTCAATCTAATCTATTTTATGGCATCCACGACTATTTCAATGAAACGTGGTCAGCATCATAAGGCAAAGTTATTGATGTATGTTCAAAAAAGCTTGGCTTTACAATTGAACCTTCGCAAGTCAAGCGTTGACATCGTCTTGGCAAATATCAAGTGGGGAAATGTAGACTGGTTATTACAAAATTCACCTTCTTCAAGGACAAGCAGAGAGTAATTGAAAAAGGTTATAAGTTCGAAACTACAATTTTTGCTGTTCCAGAAGTCCTTTCATTCAAACACGAGTACCCAGAAGAAAGTTCATCAGATTTGCGAAGTCCAAAATGCGCCGTTTAACCTCCGGATCGAGAATAGCTTGTTCACTTACACCACTGACACTGACAGCAGTATCAAATGCCGGCAGTCTGATCAGATTATCATCCACCTCAGAATTCAAGTGTCCATATAGCTGTAGCGCAGCTTTTGATATGTTTAACGAATATTTATTTATTTATTTATTTATTTATTTATTTATTTATTTATTTATTTATTTATTTACAAGTACCTTACAGGCCTCGCATAGGCATTGTTTAAGGGGGACCCCGCAGGGGCGTCTGCGTCAGCAGGCGTTTGGTGTGTTGCGACACCACGTACCCGAGCACATGAGGGTTGGAACCACCGTGTGTAGCCGTGCGCGGCTTAGCCGTGTCTGGGGAAAGGGGGATCCTGGGGGTTGAGCCGATGCCGGGTGTTCGGACCTCTAAGGCCCCCCGGTGGAGGCAACACACCTCTTCGGCCTCTGCTTCACATAGACGGCACATCCAGACTTACCCACCTGGAGGAAATCGGCAGTCGCCTTTTCCTGTCCCCCTCTCAACACTTTTTCTTTCTCTTTCACTGTCTCTTCTTTCCTGTCTCCTATTATCTTCTCCTCACTTCCAAATTTCTGGGCGGCAAGGGTTAACCTTGTGTGGCTAGCCAGTCTTGGTTATGCTGTATTTGGTTATAGCAGTGATGTACAACTGGCGTTGGCAAGATTCCGATTACAGGAACTCCTGTCACGTCCCCGCGTTGGGCTCCTTGGTGGGTGGTTGGCATCGCTGCCGAAAATCACAGCTATACTCATGGACAGCGCCTTCCCTAAACTCCCTGATCGCCCTCAAAAACGAGGGCGCACCGAAGATATTTTTCAATTTTTTGGCAACAGAACACAACACTTTCCACGATTTCACGTCATCCACTCTGATAAGCCTGAAAAGACAGTGAAAATGATCTCACCCTTCCTCGTCTCGAAGTCTCTCACTGAAGTTCTTGACCGAGGTTACAAAGCATCAAAAATGGCAAGCGGTGATCTGCTTCTAGAGCTCCGCGATCAGATACAATACGAAAAACTGCCGAAATTAGTGTCATTTCGGGACATCCCAATAACACTGACCCCACACCGTACTATGAACACCACGCGCGGCATTGTTTCAGATGATGATTTAATGGAGCTAAGCGAGGCTGAACTCTTGGAGGGCTTCAGTGAGCAAAATGTGATAAACGTTACAAGAATTAAGATGAGGCGCGACGGCAAAGAAATCAAGACCAAGCACCTAGTACTTACTTTTGGCTCAAGTGTCCTGCCCGAGTCCATCGAGGCCGGGTACCTCAGACTTCGTGTTAGGCCATACGTGCCAAATCCTCTGAGGTGTTTCAAGTGCCAGCGATTCGGGCACAGTTCACATAACTGCCGAGGCCGGCAAACTTGTGCTAAGTGCAGTGCCAATGAACATTCCTCCGAAACTTGCAATAACACTCTATATTGTGTCAACTGTGATGGTGAGCACGCCGCATACTTACAGTCGTGCCCGTCATGGAAGAAAGAGAAAGAAATTGTGACTAATAAAGTCAAAGAAAATATCACATTTAAGGAGGCATGTAGGCGGGTATCGTACCTGCCCAAAAACACCTTTGCCGATGTGGCGCGTCAGGGGGCAGCCACACAACGGCTTCCGGTGCCTGCCCGGCCCGCAAGCAGCGAGCCAGCAGTGACGCCATCCGCCCCCTCGGCGGCTGCAGCTAGCGCTGCTCCGCCAACTCACAAGAAGGGGCCATCGACCTCCGGGCTGGTGGCCTCCAAGGCCTCGTCCCTCGAGGCGAGGCCTTCTCGTCAAACCAACCGCTCGCAAGAGCGCGTGTCCAGCGCCTCACAAGAGCGAATGGACACAACAACCGGCCAGACGGCGCCACCAGCGCCTCAGGAGCGGCGAGAATCTCGCGATCGCTCCAAAAAAGAAAAAGCTCGCATCACAGGGCCCGACAAGGGCTGTGTAGCTTAAGTTAGTCTCCTTTATACACAGCACAAAAACACTTTCAACATGAATACACAATTAATACAGTGGAACGTCAGAGGACTCCTACACAACCTCGATGACGTCAAAGAAATCCTACACAAGTTTAATCCGAAGGTGCTGTGTGTTCAGGAGACACACATTAAATCCACACAATGCAACTTTCTACGGCAGTACGCCATCTTTCGCAAAGACCGCGATGACACTGTTGTGTCATCCGGTGGTGTAGCTATCATAGTAGACAGAGGTGTTGCCTGCCGGGAAATAAAACTTCGAAACACCCCAAAGGCAGTTGCTGTCCAAGGGGTGCTGTTTGACAAGCTAATCACTATCAGCTCTATATACATCCCTCCCAGTTATCACCTTAATAAAACCGAATTTCAGAACTACATAGATGAACTTCCGGCACCATACATAGTTGTCGGAGATTTAAACGCACATAACACATTGTGGGGAGACTCTCGTTGCGATGCGAGAGGACGCCTAATTGAAAAGTTTCTCTTTTCTTCAGGAGCATGTTTACTTAATAAGAAAGAGCCCACTTACTACAGCATGGCGCACAACACATACTCCTCCATAGATTTAAGTATCGTGTCTAGTACACTGATTCCGTACCTGGAGTGGTCCGTTATCAAGAACCCTTTTGGGAGCGACCACTTCCCAATTATATTAAACTTAACAAAACAAGATATAAGCTCACCACACATTCCCCGATGGAAGGTTGACACAGCTAACTGGGAACGTTTCCGAGAACTTACATATTTAAGCACGGATGATATTGCCTCCTTTAATATAGAAGACGCTGTGGCGTATATTACAGGTTTTATAATTGACGCTGCCACGAAATGCATCCGTCAAACTAATGGACTGGCTAATAAACGTCGCATCCCGTGGTGGAACCAAGAATGCAAGGAGGCACGGAAAAATCAAAACAAAGCTTGGGGACGACTTCGCGACTCTCCAACCACTGAAAACTTGATTAGTTTCAAACAAATAAAATCCCAGGCTAGAAGAACACGTCGACGTGCTAAAAGGGAGAGTTGGGAAAAGTACGTCTCCAGTATAAATTCTTACACGGATGAGACGGAAGTGTGGAATCGAGTAAATAAATTAAAAGGCCGGGAGGTACACCCAGTCCCCTTAGTACGTACTCAAGGAGAGAGCCTGGAAGATCAGGCTGGTTGTCGGGGCGAACACTTTGAATATATCTCCGACGCGTCCCACTACACACAAGCATTTCTGAAAGTCAAAGAACGCGAAGAGCGACAGCCCCTAAAACGTAAAGGTTCATCGAGTGAGGCCTACAACTATCCATTTACTTCAACTGAACTGAAAGCATCCCTCGCTTGCTGCAATAACTCGGCGCCAGACGGTGATCGTGTCATATATGAAATGATTAAGCACCTGAATCCTGAAGCGCTGAAAACACTCCTGTATCTTTTCAATGTCATGTGGGCGCATGGATATATCCCGTCTTCGTGGAAGGAAGCTATAGTCATTCCCGTGCTTAAGCAAGGCGAAGACCCGCCCCTAGCCAGCAGCTACAGGCCAATAGCGCTAACAAGCTGTCTGTGCAAACTATTTGAAAAAATGATCAACAGGCGCTTAATCTGTTTCCTTGAAAATAACAAATTACTAGACCTCTTCCAATGTAGTTTCAGGGAAGGTATGTCCACAACAGACCACCTTGTTCGCATTGAGTCTTATATTAGAGACGCTTTTATACATAAGCAGTTCTGTCTTTCAGTGTTCCTCGACCTAGAAAAAGCTTACGACACGACATGGCGCTACGGCATTCTCCGAGATCTCTCTGCGATGGGTTTCCGTGGCAACATGCTAAACACATTCGTAAGTTACCTGTCTAACCGCACATTCCGCGTAAGAGTGGGCAACGCTTTGTCTAAGTCATTCACCCAAGAGACTCGTGTGCCACAGGGAGGCGTGCTTAGTTGCACACTATTTGTTGTAAAAATGAATTCCCTTCACACAGTCATTCCATGCACAATGTTTTATTCCATTTATGTCGACGATGTGCAAATAGCCTTCAAATTATGCAATATTGCCATCTGCGAACGGCAAGTGCCGCTTGTAATAAACAAATTGTCCAAATGGGCAGATGAAAATGGTTTTAAAGTAAATGCCCAGAAGAGCACTTGCGTACTTTTGACAAACAAGAGAGGCGTCACGCCAGTCCCAACTATTGAAATCAAAGGAGATGCGCTCTCTGTAAGCAGCGAGCACAAGTTTCTTGGAGTAACCTTAGATTCAAAACTCACGTTTGTTCCTCATATTAAGCGTCTGAGGGCAAAGTGCCTGAAGACAATGAACCTCCTAAAGCTTCTATCGCGCACAACATGGGGCAGTGATCGAAAGTGTCTCTTAAACCTCTATAACAGTCTTGTCCTTTCACGCCTTGATTACGGGTCTATAATTTATAATTCCGCAACGCCAAGTGCATTAAAAATCCTAGACCCCGTTCACCACTTGGGTATCCGTCTCGCGACTGGTGCTTTCAGGATAAGTCCAATCCCGAGCCTCTACGTAGAGCCGAATCAGTGGTCACTTCATCTGCAGCGGTCATACAGCAGTTTTACATATTTCCTGAAAGTACAAGCAAACATTGAACATCCTTCTTATTCAACTATAAATGACGTGACCGCTGCCACACTCTTCCATAATTGACCTGCCGCGAGAAAGCCATTCTCTTTGCGTGTGAGGAACCTCAGTGAGGAAATGGGTGTTCCGCTTCTTGAACAATGTCCTATGGCTCCAGCGAAACTGTTGCCACCGTGGCAGTGGCAGCTCATTGAGTGTGACACATCGTTCGTAGAGGTCACTAAACACGCGCCAGAAGCACATATTAGAATGCATTTCTTAGAACTCCAATCTAAATACTCGTGTACGGAGTTTTACACAGACGCTTCCAAGTCACATTCCGGGGTATCTTATGCAGCCATCGGTCCATCGTTTTCGGAATCCGGTGTACTGCACCCGGAGACAAGTATCTTCACGGCTGAGGCCTATACAATATTATCGGCTGTAAAGTATATAATGAAATCACAACTTAAAGAGACTATCATATTTACAGACTCGCAAAGTGTTGTGAAAGCATTGCAATCACTCTGTAAACACAAAAACCCTGTACTTAATGAGCTGTATTCCATTCTGTGTAAAGCGTATATATCTAACCAGCATGTGATTATATGCTGGGTGCCGGGTCATAGAGGCATTGAGGGTAATGTTCGAGCAGATCAAATGGCCACATCTGTTACATCTCAGGCTATTAACCCTACAACTGCTGTTCCTGCAACAGATTTGAAGCCTTTCCTGCGAAAGAAACTGCGAAGCCACTGGCAACGCTTGTGGGACGCTGAAATAAATAATAAGCTTCACTTCCTTAAACCACAGTTAGGTTTCTGGCCTCCCGTAACGAAAACACGACGAACTGATGTCCCATTCTGTCGTCTCAGAATAGGACACACATATGGCACCCACAATTTTTTGCTTACTGGTAGTGAACCACCAACCTGTGGTAGATGTGGTGAGAGGCTGACTGTCCTCCATGTCCTCGTGGAGTGCCGGGAAGCCGAAACAGAAAGAAAGAAATATTTTTCACAAGCGTACCGATATCATGTCCCGCTTCACCCCATTCTGTTTCTTGGCGAAGAACCGATTTTTAATGCCAAAGCAGTCGTCGATTTTTTGAACGATGTGGTCCTGCATGTTATTAGTCCAACTAGTTCGTAGCGCATCCTCTCTCCAGAGGATGCCGCTGTGATAGTTTTTTTATAGCACATGCCTCCAGGCCCTTGTGGTTCAAGGGCTCTGTCTAGGCAGTAGTGCTTCTTGCCAATTACTGCATCTTAATATTTTAAACATCGCGTCATTCTTTCTCAATGCATTCGTCAATGCATAGTACACCTCATTAGTCATTGCCATGATTTTAGTACATGTATATTTTATGCATTTTACAGCGATTATTTTTAGGCCCCTTTACAGCCCCGTCACATCTACTTCTCAGAATTCATCACTTCACTGCGAACTAACAAACACTGGCATGGCGCTCTTTGGCCATACCTGGCCCTTGCGCCACTAAACCACACATATTCATTCATTGTTTAAGGGGGGGGGGGCGATATAAAGTGAGAACTAAGTAGGAACAAATTGGGTTAACATCAAAGCCAGTAAGAACAAGCAGAACAAAATGAACAACAGCAGAAAAAATGTCCAAGTAAGAAACTAGTGATATGTATGTCACATGAATAGGCAAGTTTTAAACACAAAAGAAATTCAACGGTGTGTTGGACAGATCGAATGAAGCGTAGTGAAACAGACTACGCAGTTTATCGGTACTAGTTGGGATAACAAACAGAACATCATGCAACAGCATCACTTTGAAAAAAAGGGGGGGATGCATGAAACATGGGAGCAAATGGACCAGCTAAGCATTATCAGTGAAATGGTTGATGAGAAGCTCGCGAAATTTATTGTGATTACGCTGAAGGGCGATACCGTTTGGAAGATCGTTCCACAGTCGTATGGCACGCGGGAGTGACGAGTAGTTAAAAGCATCAGTGGTGCCGTAGACATGGGCGTAGCTGAAGTCACTGTGTAATCGGCGCGATAAGTGAGAGGAATGTTGTAATTGTGCTAGCGGTGATCGAGTGCCAGTGACATATTTATTAAAGAAAGACAAAAGCGCAATCTCACGACGTAATGTTAATGGATGGAGTGAAAGTTCGAACTTTATCTGGGTTACACTTGACAAGTTGTTATGATTCCGCGTGATAAAACGACAAGGCCTGTTCTGAATAGCTTCTAACCCTGTTAAATATTTTTTTTGAGGTGACCAAATGGATGATGCGTACTCTAACTGGGGTCGGACGAATGTTTGGTAGGCCTGTTTACGTACGTGAGGAGTAGTGGATTGTAGGTTGCGACGAAGATACCCCAATGATCTAGAAGCATTAACAGAAATGGTAGTTATATGGTCGACCCAGGAAAGATTTTGTGTGAGGTGAACGCCTAGATATTTATACCATGTGGTTCTAGCCAATGTGTTGTTATTGATGTTGTAATGAAAGAGCGAACGAACTGGTTTACGGGTAAATGAGAGAATTTTACATTTTGAAATGTTAAGAGTCATTAGCCATGTTTTACCCCAGTTGTTAATGCGATCCAGGTGACATTGGAGGGATTGGTGATCATCACCACTTTTTATGGAACGGTAAAGAATGCAGTCGTCAGCCAATATACGTATACAGGATATGTTATTTGGCAGGTCATTAATGTAGATTAAGAATAGTAGAGGACCAAGGACGCTACCTTGCGGCACCCCGGATGTAACATCGGAAGGAGGACAGATGTAATTTTTGACAACGGTGAACTGCCGGCGATTATAAAGAAAGTTACGGACCCATGACACGGTTAGCGAATCTAATCTAAGCGCACAAAGTTTTGATATTAGTCGGCAATGTGCTACGCGATCAAATGCTGTAGAAAAGTCTAGGAAGATGCAATATATTTGTAAGTTATCGTTCGTGTTGTAATGAAGGTCAGTAGTGAATTCAAATAACTGTGACTCAGAGGAGAAGCCTTTTCGAAATCCATGCTGATCTGGGAAGTAGAAATGATTTGATTCTAGGTGATCGTAGATATGCGATGCGATAATGTGTTCGAGCATCTTGCAGCAAATGCATGTTAGTGAGATGGGGCGATAATTTTCGTGCAAATGTTTATTACCACTTTTGAAAACGGGTACTACCTTTCCTATTTTCCAATCAGTGGGCAGTTCACTTGTTGATAATGACTGTAGATGTGAAGTAAGATGACGCTAGAAACTGAAGTGGTATTTTTTAGTATTTTTGAATTTATTTCGTCGACACCAGAGGACGAAGACACCTTAAGGTTATTGATCAGGTGCACAATGCCATTAAGTGTAATGTCGACAGGTGCCATGTAGTGGTAATCAAAATCATTGACGTAAGGTATGCTAGAATTATTTTCTTTGGTAAAAACATATGTAAAAACGTTGTTTAAAGCAATGGGGATGTCAGCATCCGAATATGGGGTGTTGTAAGCATTATGTATCGAGATATCGTTTCCAATGCTACGTTGACCTATCGTTTTTCAGGATTTACTACGATTATTGTTTAGTAGTGCGGGAAGGTCTTCTGAAAAATACTTATCTTTGGCTTCACTAAGGGCAGAAAAGTATGATTTCAGGTAGTTTTTATAATTAACCCATGCATCAGGCGTACACTCACGCTTAGTGGCATCGTATAGTCGCCTTTTCTTTTTTCTCATATGCTGATGTTTTCTCGTAAACCAAGGGTTCGTTTTATCGTTGGATATTGAGATAAGTGGTACGTGCTTGGATACTAATTCTGTGAGCTTGTCTCTAAAAAGAACCCAGTTACTTTCAACAGACCTATTATTAAAATGGGGCATCAAGATGTTATCATAAAAGACTTGCAGCTCGGCATTAATGCAATCGTAATTAGCTCGGTTATCGTAATTAGCTCGTTGATATGCAATCGTAATTAGCTCGTTGATCCGGGTTGCCTGACGGACGGGCAGGCTCCATCCAGAAGTGGCGCATGATGTGTCGAATTCGGCATAGTCAGCGGCAAGCACGTTGACGGATGGTGGTCTGGATTGATGAGCCATGACCAGATAGTCCAGGTGATAGCGACCTGAAACATCAAGCAGCATGAAGGCATCTTGTCTGGTGCTTTGTCATGCCCGAAGTGTAAGCTTGTTGGGTGCTTTTTATACTGCGCGCCGGCCGCCTTGAACGCAGCTGTCGTTAATCCGGGTTGCCAGACGGACGGGCAGGCTCCATCCAGATGTGGCGCATGATGTGTCGAATTCGGCATAATCAGCGGCAAGCACGTTGACGGATGGTGGTCTGGATTGATGAGCCATGACCAGATAGTCCAGGTGATAGCGACCTGAAACATCAAGCAGCATGACGGCATCTTGTCTGGTGCGATGTCGTGCCCGAAGTGTAAGCTTGTTGGGTGCTTTTTATACTGCGCGCCGGCCGCCTTGAACGCAGCTGTCGTTAATCCGGGTTGCCAGACGGACGGGCAGGCTCCATCCAGAAGTGGCGCATGATGTGTCGAATTCGGCATAGTCAGCGGCAAGCACGTTGACGGATGGTGGTCTGGATTGATGAGCCATGACCAGATAGTCCAGGTGATAGCGACCTGAAACATCAAGCAGCATGAAGGCATCTTGTCTGGTGCGATGTCGTGCCCGAAGTGTAAGCTTGTTGGGTGCTTTTTATACTGCGCGCCGGCCGCCTCGAACGCAGCTGTCGTTGATCCGGGTTGCCTGACGGACGGGCAGGCTCCATCCAGAACTGGCGCATGATGTGTCGAATTCGGCATAGTCACCGGCAAGCACGTTGACGGAAGGTGGTCTGGATTGATGAGCCATGACCAGATAGTCCAGGTGATAGCGGCCTGAAACATCAAGCAGCATGAAGGCATCTTGTCTGGTGCGATGTCGTGCCCGAAGTGTAAGCTTGTTGGGTGCTTTTTATACTGCGCGCCGGCCGCCTTGAACGCAGCTGTCGTTAATCCGGGTTGCCAGACGGACGGGCAGGCTCCATCCAGAAGTGGCGCATGATGTGTCGAATTCGGCATAGTCAGCGGCAAGCACGTTGACGGATGGTGGTCTGGATTGATGAGCCATGACCAGATAGTCCAGGTGATAGCGACCTGAAACATCAAGCAGCATGAAGGCATCTTGTCTGGTGCGATGTCGTGCCCGAAGTGTAAGCTTGTTGGGTGCTTTTTATACTGCGCGCCGGCCGCCTTGAACGCAGCTGTCGTTAATCCGGGTTGCCAGACGGACGGGCAGGCTCCATCCAGAACTGGCGCATGATGTGTCGAATTCGGCATAGTCAGCCGGCAAGCACGTTGACGGAATGGTGGTCTGGATTGATGAGCCATGACCAGATAGTCCAGGTGATAGCGACCTGAAACATCAAGCAGCATGAAGGCATCTTGTCTGGTGCGATGTCGTGCCCGAAGTGTAAGCTTGTTGGGTGCTTTTTATACTGCGCGCCGGCCGCCTTGAACGCAGCTGTCGTTAATCCGGGTTGCCAGACGGACGGGCAGGCTCCATCCAGAAGTGGCGCATGATGTGTCGAATTCGGCATAGTCAGCGGCAAGCACGTTGACGGATGGTGGTCTGGATTGATGAGCCATGACCAGATAGTCCAGGTGATAGCGACCTGAAACATCAAGCAGCATGAAGGCATCTTGTCTGGTGCGATGTCGTGCCCGAAGTGTAAGCTTGTTGGGTGCTTTTTATACTGCGCGCCGGCCGCCTCGAACGCAGCTGTCGTTAATCCGGGTTGCCAGACGGACGGGCAGGCTCCATCCAGAACTGGCGCATGATGTGTCGAATTCGGCATAGTCACCGGCAAGCACGTTGACGGAAGGTGGTCTGGATTGATGAGCCATGACCAGATAGTCCAGGTGATAGCGACCTGAAACATCAAGCAGCATGAAGGCATCTTGTCTGGTGCGATGTCGTGCCCGAAGTGTAAGCTTTTGGGTGCTTTTTATACTGCGCGCCGGCCGCCTTGAACGCAGCTGTCGTTAATCCGGGTTGCCAGACGGACGGGCAGGCTCCATCCAGAAGTGGCGCATGATGTGTCGAATTCGGCATAGTCAGCGGCAAGCACGTTGACGGATGGTGGTCTGGATTGATGAGCCATGACCAGATAGTCCAGGTGATAGCGACCTGAAACATCAAGCAGCATGAAGGCATCTTGTCTGGTGCGATGTCGTGCCCGAAGTGTAAGCTTGTTGGGTGCTTTTTATACTGCGCGCCGGCCGCCTTGAACGCAGCTGTCGTTAATCCGGGTTGCCAGACGGACGGGCAGGCTCCATCCAGAAGTGGCGCATGATGTGTCGAATTCGGCATAGTCAGCGGCAAGCACGTTGACGGATGGTGGTCTGGATTGATGAGCCATGACCAGATAGTCCAGGTGATAGCGACCTGAAACATCAAGCAGCATGAAGGCATCTTGTCTGGTGCGATGTCGTGCCCGAAGTGTAAGCTTGTTGGGTGCTTTTTATACTGCGCGCCGGCCGCCTTGAACGCAGCTGTCGTTAATCCGGGTTGCCAGACGGACGGGCAGGCTCCATCCAGAAGTGGCGCATGATGTGTCGAATTCGGCATAGTCAGCGGCAAGCACGTTGACGGATGGTGGTCTGGATTGATGAGCCATGACCAGATAGTCCAGGTGATAGCGACCTGAAACATCAAGCAGCATGAAGGCATCTTGTCTGGTGCGATGTCGTGCCCGAAGTGTAAGCTTGTTGGGTGCTTTTTATACTGCGCGCCGGCCGCCTTGAACGCAGCTGTCGTTAATCCGGGTTGCCAGACGGACGGGCAGGCTCCATCCAGAAGTGGCGCATGATGTGTCGAATTCGGCATAGTCAGCGGCAAGCACGTTGACGGATGGTGGTCTGGATTGATGAGCCATGACCAGATAGTCCAGGTGATAGCGACCTGAAACATCAAGCAGCATGAAGGCATCTTGTCTGGTGCGATGTCGTGCCCGAAGTGTAAGCTTGTTGGGTGCTTTTTATACTGCGCGCCGGCCGCCTTGAACGCAGCTGTCGTTAATCCGGGTTGCCAGACGGACGGGCAGGCTCCATCCAGAAGTGGCGCATGATGTGTCGAATTCGGCATAGTCAGCGGCAAGCACGTTGACGGATGGTGGTCTGGATTGATGAGCCATGACCAGATAGTCCAGGTGATAGCGACCTGAAACATCAAGCAGCATGAAGGCATCTTGTCTGGTGCGATGTCGTGCCCGAAGTGTAAGCTTGTTGGGTGCTTTTTATACTGCGCGCCGGCCGCCTTGAACGCAGCTGTCGTTAATCCGGGTTGCCAGACGGACGGGCAGGCTCCATCCAGAAGTGGCGCATGATGTGTCGAATTCGGCATAGTCAGCGGCAAGCACGTTGACGGATGGTGGTCTGGATTGATGAGCCATGACCAGATAGTCCAGGTGATAGCGACCTGAAACATCAAGCAGCATGAAGGCATCTTGTCTGGTGCGATGTCGTGCCCGAAGTGTAAGCTTGTTGGGTGCTTTTTATACTGCGCGCCGGCCGCCTTGAACGCAGCTGTCGTTAATCCGGGTTGCCAGACGGACGGGCAGGCTCCATCCAGAACTGGCGCATGATGTGTCGAATTCGGCATAGTCAGCGGCAAGCACGTTGACGGAAGGTGGTCTGGATTGATGAGCCATGACCAGATAGTCCAGGTGATAGCGGCCTGAAACATCAAGCAGCATGAAGGCATCTTGTCTGGTGCGATGTCGTGCCCGAAGTGTAAGCTTGTTGGGTGCTTTTTATACTGCGCGCCGGCCGCCTTGAACGCAGCTGTCGTTAATCCGGGTTGCCAGACGGACGGGCAGGCTCCATCCAGAAGTGGCGCATGATGTGTCGAATTCGGCATAGTCAGCGGCAAGCACGTTGACGGATGGTGGTCTGGATTGATGAGCCATGACCAGATAGTCCAGGTGATAGCGACCTGAAACATCAAGCAGCATGACGGCATCTTGTCTGGTGCGATGTCGTGCCCGAAGTGTAAGCTTGTTGGGTGCTTTTTATACTGCGCGCCGGCCGCCTTGAACGCAGCTGTCGTTAATCCGGGTTGCCAGACGGACGGGCAGGCTCCATCCAGAAGTGGCGCATGATGTGTCGAATTCGGCATAGTCAGCGGCAAGCACGTTGACGGATGGTGGTCTGGATTGATGAGCCATGACCAGATAGTCCAGGTGATAGCGACCTGAAACATCAAGCAGCATGAAGGCATCTTGTCTGGTGCGATGTCGTGCCCGAAGTGTAAGCTTGTTGGGTGCTTTTTATACTGCGCGCCGGCCGCCTTGAACGCAGCTGTCGTTAATCCGGGTTGCCAGACGGACGGGCAGGCTCCATCCAGAAGTGGCGCATGATGTGTCGAATTCGGCATAGTCAGCGGCAAGCACGTTGACGGATGGTGGTCTGGATTGATGAGCCATGACCAGATAGTCCAGGTGATAGCGACCTGAAACATCAAGCAGCATGAAGGCATCTTGTCTGGTGCGATGTCGTGCCCGAAGTGTAAGCTTGTTGGGTGCTTTTTATACTGCGCGCCGGCCGCCTTGAACGCAGCTGTCGTTAATCCGGGTTGCCAGACGGACGGGCAGGCTCCATCCAGAACTGGCGCATGATGTGTCGAATTCGGCATAGTCAGCGGCAAGCACGTTGACGGAATGGTGGTCTGGATTGATGAGCCATGACCAGATAGTCCAGGTGATAGCGACCTGAAACATCAAGCAGCATGAAGGCATCTTGTCTGGTGCGATGTCGTGCCCGAAGTGTAAGCTTGTTGGGTGCTTTTTATACTGCGCGCCGGCCGCCTTGAACGCAGCTGTCGTTAATCCGGGTTGCCAGACGGACGGGCAGGCTCCATCCAGAAGTGGCGCATGATGTGTCGAATTCGGCATAGTCAGCGGCAAGCACGTTGACGGATGGTGGTCTGGATTGATGAGCCATGACCAGATAGTCCAGGTGATAGCGACCTGAAACATCAAGCAGCATGAAGGCATCTTGTCTGGTGCGATGTCGTGCCCGAAGTGTAAGCTTGTTGGGTGCTTTTTATACTGCGCGCCGGCCGCCTTGAACGCAGCTGTCGTTAATCCGGGTTGCCAGACGGACGGGCAGGCTCCATCCAGAAGTGGCGCATGATGTGTCGAATTCGGCATAGTCAGCGGCAAGCACGTTGACGGATGGTGGTCTGGATTGATGAGCCATGACCAGATAGTCCAGGTGATAGCGACCTGAAACATCAAGCAGCATGAAGGCATCTTGTCTGGTGCGATGTCGTGCCCGAAGTGTAAGCTTGTTGGGTGCTTTTTATACTGCGCGCCGGCCGCCTTGAACGCAGCTGTCGTTAATCCGGGTTGCCAGACGGACGGGCAGGCTCCATCCAGAAGTGGCGCATGATGTGTCGAATTCGGCATAGTCAGCGGCAAGCACGTTGACGGATGGTGGTCTGGATTGATGAGCCAT